>NC_140941.1:137771091-137801091 GCF_014529385.1 Adiantum capillus-veneris
TGTTGCCATGAAAGGTGGTGAAGCAAATATAGAGTCAAAATCTATGTTCTCACGATGTGTCATTTCTACATTTGAACTAGCATAACAAGTACCAGCTTTAACATTCTCCATCCCTCTCTCTCTTGAATAATAGGTCTTGAGTTCAACTCTCCTCGTCGGCTAGATCTTTAAGGTATCTTGGGATAGTTTCCTACGATGTTAAAACTCTCTTCTTCTTCTTCTTCTTCTTCTTCTTCTCTCTCTCTCTCTCTCTCTCTCTCTCTCTCTCTCTCTAGCCAATGTGTGGCAGAACAGAGAGGAATTATAATGTATTGTTGTTCTTCAATGATTGACATTTTGTTTGATGACTACGCTTATGTGTTATCTTTGTGGACATAATCGCCTGATTTGTGATGTAATATGTGACAAATTACATGCTAACCACTCAAAAATGCATCTCAATTGTCAAAAAGGAATAAAAATAAAAAGCTTGATCGATCCGATCAAAATAGATACATGGGTACTTTGGGAATTTAAACATTTGAAGGGTATTTTGGGAATTTTGACAAATTATAGGGGTTTGAGCTTGGCTTTAAGAAAGCGACGAAATTTACATAAGTTTTAGTGTAATTACCAACAAAATCTTCTAATTTTGACCCAAAAAACGAGAGAATTTCAAGTTTACCGTCACTTTCGCACGCCATGAAAGTATTCATCGATATGCGCGCGCACACACACACACACACACACACACACACACACACACACACACACAGAGGGGAGGGGCTTACTAATGTATTAAAGGTGGCTCAGGTAGTTAAATGTGGCCCCAATGTAGCCTCCCTCCCCCCCCCCCCCCCCCACTTTTATGTGTACGGTATGAAATAATGAGGGGCTACCCCTATTGTATATGCTTATGTACAAAATCCAAAAACCCCCTATTGTACACTCACGTGGTACCGTACGGAAAAACACAGTGAATCCCCCAAGGATTGAACAAGGAGAAATCTATACTATATATAATCAAGCTTATAATTTTCAAGGAAGGAGAGAGTATCCACATGTCAACTTGCGGTCCATTTCAAAGAAACATTGAAATGCAAAAGTGAAGGGTAAGTACTAAAGAAAAGGAAAAGATTAGGAAATGAAAAGACTTTTGAGTTCTGCTATGCTCTGTTCTGTCACTATAAAGTCAAAAAGCTTGTGGAGGAATCGATTCCCATACAACGAATTTCCAAAGGTGCATGCAATAATAATAAGATCATTACTCTCGTTGCTACCCCAAAATTTATGACAATGACAATGACAATGGTGATGGCTGTTCAAGTCCCTGGTCTGAAAAGAGCCAAAAGAGTGAAGGCAGTGGCAAGAGACTCCGAAGTACTTCAAGTCGTGAGAACACTTAAGGTGAAAGGTTCTAGTCCGTCCTCCACCCCATTAAAAGGAGGGGGGTTCACTGTCCCACTACACAATCCATTTGCAACACTACAAGAAAAGAAATCCCCAGACTTCGAACCCTCGGATTCTCTGAGACCAAGGAGGGGGGGGGGGGGGGGGGGGGGGGGGGGGGGTGAATGATTCGGATGCTGAAGAATTCGTTCCCCTTTCCCAATGAACCCCTCATTAATGATGGAGTCTCTCACTATCCAATCTTGGAACGTAAAGGGGTTGAAAACCTGTAAGAAGAGTATCCTATTCTAGGAGGAAATAAAAAAGGAGAAGGTATTGAGAGCATTATTTGCAGAGCACTTGTGTTTTTTTTTTCTCTCTCTCTCTCTCTCTCTCTCTAGCGTTTTCAATGCACGTGGCTCACACTCTTTCCGCTAATCACTCTCACAAAGAGGAGAGTCGACACGGAACGAGGGAGTTCCATTTCTAGATATATTGGCCCCAAAGTCCGGCGCCCTTCCGGTATTTCTTTATCGATTGTCAATCACAAAGGTACAACTCCCCAAGGGTCCAGTTTCTCGGAGTATGCTCTCCAGAGACCGACCCTCATTGACACTTATAAACAGTACAAGGGTTGCCAAAAGCAAAGCCCCAAAAGCATCCTTCTGAAAGTAGTAGCCTCAAAAGCTAGTGCTCAAATTTGCAAAAAACAACAGCACAAATCATGGAATTCTCGTACAGCATGCCATGTGGCAACAACAAACATATTTTACAAAAGTTCAGCCAAGTCTTTACGCTCTTGACAAATAGGGTTTAGGTCCCTCGCCCGGTTCTCCTTAAGTTGGACAGAGTTAGTGTTTTAAAGCCTAACCTCTATAGGCCCCTCAGCCATAAGTTCTCCAGTTCTAGATTCTTCTGAGTTTCTTTTCCAGTTCCTAACTTCCTTATCCTCTCAGCCAGTCCCTCAAGTTGAGCATGCCACATCACAAACTTGTGACATGGAAGCATCTTTGTGATGGTGATTATCAAAGTCAATTAAGCCTCCTTGAATGGTAGGAATGGGAGTAACTCAAATTTGAAGGAGTGCCTCAAGCTTGAAGGAGTACCTTCCTTGAGGCACTCTGGTCAAACGCTATACCCAATGATATGTTTGACGCTAGGGAATGCCAAAGCATAGTGGGTACATCACGGGTAGCTGGAGAGGCCATTGGTGGGGGAGAGGAGGAAGGAGGAGGCTAGTGGGACGGAGAAGACGGAGGCCGGGGGGGGGGGACGGCCACGCACTCCTCTATTTGAAGAGGATCAAAACGATTCCCCATGGGAACCCACTACTGATGCTGATGTCGTTGGTGTTGTGGTTGGCAACCATGCCTATGGCCTGGGCTGGTTGCCAGCCAAAGTCCTCGAGTGTATTTGCGTCCTTGGTTGGGCCTGATGAAGAAGAAGACGTTGATGGATCAATGTCCTTCTTTAAGGGGCTGCCCTATAAATGGCTGCCCCAAGGCTGGAGGTGTGGTGTGGTGAGCCTATGTACGAGGCTCTCGCCCGAGGGCAGGCCTTGGCCAGGTGGTCAATCTATTGGCAAATGAAGCGCTCATTCGGGAGGCTCAAGTACTCAACCCATGCAAAAGAAAAACTTCTCCAACCTCGGGAAGTAAAACCTCTTTCAGCACAGAGTGAGGATCGCTAACAAGAATGCACGTTGAGGACATGTCTGTGTTGGGGATAAAGGCCATTAGGCCAATACCATCGCACGCTAACTGCAGTCAATTGTTGGGCCATCTAGGAACACCACTTAGATGCCCATAGAAAAAGAAAGCAGGCGCTAGGAAAGAAACTAGTATTCTATGGAGACGAAAGTAACGGCTTCAGTGGAGTCCTCAGCATTGTGGATAGAGAATTGGAGCTGAATTTGGTTCTAAACCACCCATCCGGTAGAATCCTGGGGATTAGAATCAGATGGAAGGGCATACCTTTACCATTGTGAATGTGTGTTGTCCTAGCAATGCAAAAGATAGAGCTAAACTATGGATGCATCTTAGAGATACTCCTATTGAAGGTGAGTGGTTGCTGGTTGGCGACCTCAATATGGTAGAAAATATCATGGATAGAACAGGATCCTCCAGTATGCTGGCTGGCTCAAAAAGGTCTAAATGGCAAAGTTTGTGCAAAAAATGGGCGATGATCGACTTATGGGAAATCGGCCCATGGAACAGCACTCCTGGGTTCACCTACACAAGCCTCCAATATGCCTGCACTGCCTCTAGGTTGGACATATGCTATTGCTCACACCAAGCTGGCTGGATACCATCGTTGATGGAGATGAAGGTAGTCCCAACAAAAAGCCTTTCGGATCACATACCTCTGCACATACATTTTAAGAAGAATACAGGGGAGGAGCAGACCCCAAGAGGTGGGAAAAAACTGTTAGTAACAGGGGCACACCTATTCAAAGACCCTCTTTTCAGGAATCTAACCAAGAAAGCACTAGGTAAGCTCAAAAAAGATGTCGACCTCATCAAGCACAATGCGTGGGACCTCTTTGCGTGGAGAATCCAAAAAGCAATCAAAACCTTGGGCCCCGAATCAAGAAAGTTAGGGAGGTACACCTTTTGCATCTTACAGAGGAGATACAATTGCTTACCTCCAAAAAAGCCAATGGGCTAGCTACTGAGGATGAGCACAAACAATAAATCGAAGCCAAATCTAACCTTTTTAATGAGCAGTTAGAGGATATAAAAAAGGCAAGGCTTCTCTCCAGGGAGAATGCCCTTCAACCTGAAGCCTCTAATCAAGCTCATTTTTCTAGGGCTTTGAAAGCCGAGGCCACGTCCGCTCGCTTGATGATGAGAAAGGGACAGCAGTTCATAACCAGGATGAGATGGTTGGTCTGATGCTAAGCTATCTTAGCCAAATCATTGGATAGCTAGAGATCCAGTCCCAAGAAGTGGAAGAAGCCAAAGGGTCCTTACTTCAGAGTGTCAAGAAGAAGATTCCCCACTCAGAAGCTAATTTCTAGGAAAGGGCATTTTTTGAAGACGAATGTTCACAAGCATTGCAAGCCCTTGGCAAGGAAAAGTCCTCTGGTTGGGATGGGATGACGGTGGAATTCTATAGAGAATTTTGAGACGATCTCAAGGTCCCAATCACAAGATTGGCCAATAAAGCCATTGTCGAAGGGTCGTTGGAGATAAGTGTAAAGAGAGGGCTTATCAAACCCATCCCCAAACAGATCTGTTGTTCTCAACTGAAACACTGGTGTAACATTTAATGGCCTAATAACTTATGTGTAGCGGAAATTAGCATGAACATAGTGGGCATTTCATTAGAATAGATTCCTAATGAGAATTACAAGAGTGCTTGGGTGGAGAGAGCAACAAAAAGCATAACACCTAGTTAGATAGCATCGACAATACTTTCAAAAGAGAGAGAAATTAAGCTATTGACAACAGTTGAGGACCGGATTTGCATGGAGCCGGTCCCCCCTCCAAAAGGCTTTGTATTATGGTTTCTCCCATCAAGAGAGACATTGTACAATACAATTCTTTGTGTTCCTTCAAGACTAGCTAGTGCAATGAAGATGGAAGCTTCATACACCAAGCAAAACACTTAATCAAACACAACTTGAATTATCCCCGTTCTCAGACCCAAGACCTCACACACCTTCGAAGATGGTGAGAGCTAGCAGGGTATGAGAGTAGATTGAGAGGAAGAAGGAGTATTTTACGAGAAAGAAGTACATCTCCTCACATAATCACTCATATTAGCATAGCTTAGCTTAGTAATTAGCTTGGTAGAGGAGATGAGCATGCATTGAAGCTTGGCTCTTGGTTGGATTTGCATCCACATGCCAAGAGAGTGTTGATGTAGGCTTCTATCTCACAAGCTTGGAGTAGGTGATGAGCTCTCCATTAAAGCTTGGGAGGAGATAGAGTATTCTTCCTTCACACATGGTCAAGTGTGAGTGTGTGTGTGTGTCAATGCCAAGCAAAAATCATCCCTCTCTCTCTCTCTCTTGGGCGAGCCCTAGCTGCTAATTTGGTCTGGCTTTTGCCTCATTGGACCTCCCCAAGTCAAGCCAATAGGTATTAAGCAGCATAAGTGATAGCCTTCTGACATGTGTCCCCCTTTCCCCTTTTGTGAGAGCTTTAGGTAATTAAATAATTAAACTAAACTCTCATTGGACCCCTTTGTCTCCTGGCCAATAGAAATCAGGCAAGCCATGGGGCTTCTGAATGCTCATTGGACCCTTTGGGACACTGCCCAATAGTCTTCTAGGAGACTTAATTCTCATTGGTTTCTTTTATTAAATGTTTTTAAATTAATTAAACTACATTTACTCTAGCTTAATTCTCATTGGTCCACTTCAAGGGTCTTCCAATAGGAATTGGGCACACCTTGTCGGCATATGGCCTAGGGAGCTGACATGTGTCCCTCATTCCCTTTGTGTAAAGGGAGCCTGTGTGTGTGTGTGTGTGTGTGTGTGTGTGTCTTTCTCTTTCATCCCCTACCTTTGGGGCTTGCCCCCTCCCATGTAGGGATGTGCAAAGACTTTTAGGGCACACACAAAGCATCCAATTTTCCCTAGGATTGACCTTTGGACACAACCTTTGAATTTTGGAACCTTAGCATTTTGGAAGTCTTAATGGGCTGAACCTTAGGGTCTTTTTAGCCCATTGTTGCACATGGATCTTTTGCAGATGGCCCCCCCTTTGGATCCCTATTTTCCCTCCTTTGGATCCCTACTGTGGCCGGTCTGCTAGCTTAACCAATATTCTAGCTTTTTCTCCCTTGGCACTTCCCCACATTAAATGATCAGTTTAATATGAGAAAATCATTTAGGAGAATTAGATATTGATTATTATGACATTACCTCTCTCTTGAAATCATAGTAGTCCTCGACTATGGTGTAGAGAAGATAAAGCATATTCATGAGTCTTTTTCTTAGCGGGTAGAGGATCCCTATGTTACCCTACGACATCATTCCATAATGGATGACTAGTCCATTTGGCGCTTGAGAGCCTGAGGCTGCCGCAAGCATGTCTGCACATTAGTCCTATCAGTCTTCCATAGTAGAGTGAGAAGCTCTACTTGGTGTTTGGGAGACGTCGTCTCCGCAAACTTGATCTAAGCATGCATACTACTTCATTTTTGTGCACAAATAAAGAAAAAGAGAGTCTTATAAGACAAAAATTTTGTTCATTTTTAACATTTTGTTCATTTGCTTACTCTTGGGAAGCATTGTAAGCATTGACAAGGTTTAGGTTATCCTTTAATTGTATGCCTTGCATCCATCTAGCATCTTCGAAAGGATAATTCTTAAACTTAATAAGATATCGTCGGATAGTCTTACCGCCTCTTAATACCTTGTCTTCATGTCAGAGAATGGACTCAGGCTGCAGTACCTCCTCTTGGTCCTCGATCTCCGGTGGGTCTTCAATAGTTGGTTCTTGAGGTGGCTCTCCTTTGTAAGGCTTTAATAGGCTCACATGAAAAGCATTGTGTATGCGAAGATCTTCCCATGTACCTTAAGTAGCAAGGGACTTTTTGATCTTCCCTCAATTACCTTGAAAGGTGCTTTTCCTGTGGAAGTATGTATAGTGTTATTGTAAGCATACTCTACTAAGGGTAAGTACTTCTCCCATTGGGATCTTTGATCTACTTCCGTTACATAGGCTTTTAGTAGATCGAGAATGGTTAGGTTAGCTATTTCACTTTGGCCATCAGTTTGTGGATGATAGGCCGAAGAGAAGTTTAGCCTTGTTCCTAAATTCTCAAAGAGACCCTTCCAAAAATTACTGGTCATTCTAGGATCTCTATCCGACACTATGGACATTGGCAAGCCATGGTACTTGAAAATTTGTGAAATGAAGAGGGTTGCCATTTGATGGGCTTTGATAGTCTTTTTGACAGGTATAAAATGAGCTTGTTTACTGAACCTGTCTACTATCGTCCATATCCCCGTATTCCCATGGATAGACTTAGGCAATCCAAAGATAAAATCCATGGATATGCTCTCCCAAGGTGAATTAGGGATTGGCAAGGGTTGAAGCTATCCAGGTTGCTTCCCTCTATCAAATTTTGTCTTTTGACATACCACACATTTGGAAACATACTCTTGTATGTTCACTTTCATGGTAGGCCAATAGAAATATGTTTCAATTCCCTTTAAGGTAGACTGAATCCCTCTATGCCCCGCATATGGGGGAGCATGAGATTCATACATTACTTTCTCACGTAGTGAGTTAGTAACGCATAGTCTATTGCCATAGAGAAGATAACCATCTTGTAAAATAAATGGTTCTTCTTTCTTCCCTAATGCAAGGGCTGAAATCACATCTCTAAAATCGGGATCAATAGCATAATCATCTATCATTGAAGATAAATCATTGTGAGTTGCTATGGAAACCGCATTCACTCTCGGTCGTCTTGAGAGTGCATCGGCTACTTGATTATGCTTGCCAGCAATGTGAGCAATATGAAAATGAAATTGCGAAAGGAAATTTGCCCACCTCATTTGTTTGTCGGAGCTTGGTCTACGTCATGAAGTACTTAAGACTTTGGTGATCCATTCGCAGAATGAAAGGAGTCCCAAGGCAAAACAGCCCCAAGGCAATCACCACAAGCATCACATTGGACCTCAAATGGTTTTGAGAGATCCGGTAGTGTAAGCACAGGTTGAGAGATAAGCTTTTCTTTAAGCTTTTGGAAAGCATTGTTCTCCTTAGCAGACCATGTATACCTAACACTTTTCTTTGTTAGGTCATGTAATGGTCCCGCAATTTGTGAGAACTTTTCTATGAAGCGTCTATAGTATGCACACATACCTATAAAGCTTCTAAGATTCCTTGGTTTAGGCCATCCTTTTATTACCTCTAACTTGGATGGATCCATTTGGATGCCATCTTGAGAGATAATGTGACCTAAATACTGAATCTCTTGCAAGAAAAATTCACTTTTCTTTCGATTAACATAAAGTTTATTCTCTCTTAAAACTTGAAATATTACTTGGAGGTGTTGCTTGTGTTCCTCCAATGAATTAGAGTAGATGATAATATCATCAAAGAACACTCCAGTGAAGGTTCGATGAGGCCTGAACAGCTTCTCCATCAAGCGGTTGAATGTGGCTGGTGCATTGGTCAAGCCAAAAGGCATGACAATGTATTCGTAAAGACCAAATGTAGTACAAAATGCGGTCTTTACAATGTCTTGATCAACTATCCTTATTTGATGATAGCCACTTTTTAGGTCAATCCTACTGAAGTAGGTCGATCCTTGTAGCTTATCAAATAGGTCTTCTACCCGTGGAACGGGAAACCTATTCTTGATAGAGATCCTATTTAGTGCTCTATAGTCAACACACATACGATATGTGCCGTCTTTCTTTTGCACTAATAGCACAGGTGAGCAAAATGGAGATGAGCTAGGCCTAACCATGCCCTTCTCAACTAACTCATGCACTTGCCGCATAATCTCCTCTTGTTGAGCTAGAGAAACTCTATAAGGAGGTTTGTCAGGCGGTGAACTTCCTGGAAGAAGTTCAATTGCATGGTCATCATTACCTTGTTTAGGAGGTAGCTCACAAGGGATGTCGTCAATAAAAACATCTTGAAACCCCTTGAGAAAATTGGATAACTCTAATTCCTTTTGGTTGCTTTTATTTTCTTTTCCTAAAGCATTAGGTTCATTTTGAGATCTTTAACAAAAATCATGTACACGGAAATAGAGCTCTTTATTGACTTGTTGAAAGCTGGTGTATGTACAATGGGGATGGTGTTACCCATCTCCTTAGCATCTATATACATGTCTTTTTCCCTGAACTTAAAGGAGATTCTCCTTTCAGGAAATTTAACATCGGCAGCCAGGCGGTCAAACCATGGTGCCCCTAGGATTACATCCTCATGCTTGAGAGGAGAGATAAAGAAGTCCTCTTTGTCCACATAGCCTTGGACATGAAGCCTCAATTTCCCGATTAAGGGAGTGACTAAAGCTTCTTGCCCCTTGAAGGCACTGTCTGCGGGTAGGATATCTCCCATCGCGTAGGATTGTATGCCTAGCTTGGTGGCTAACTCCATAGATATGAAATTGTGAGTAGAACCAGGGTCAAAGAGAATAAAAGCATCATGTTCTCTTACCTTTCCCCAAGCATGGCATAGAGGAGATCCTTTGTGGTGAGTTTGGTGAATCTCCTCCTCTTGGATTTCAACCAAAGAAGCTCTAGGAGGATCTTGGCGGTTGTTCTTTTGGGGACAAGCGCGGTACGCATGCCCTTGTTCGCCGCACTTGAAACACCGGTTATCCTTACGATAACGCTCAAGCTCTTCAGGAGAGAGTTTATTCTTTCCTTTGTAAACTCCCTTCTCTTTAGTTTTGTTGGAATTGCCCTTAGGAGACTTTTGGACATTGTCCTTCCCCTTAGGCTCATTGGAACCCTTGTTTTCCGGGGGCTTATTATTTCTTTTAGCCCCCGTTTGGAAATTGATTCGAGAGGCCACCATAGTATGGTGTATTACCTCCGATATGGTACGTGGCCTTTGGGAGTTGACATACTCCGCCATTTCTTCGGTTAAGCCCGCACAAAATTGTTGCTTTTGCTCTCCAAAATCCAACTTTTTGAAGACAGTGGCTTTGAGTTGTAGGTCCCAAAACTTGTCTACATATTTGTGGATGGATTCATTGGGAGAGAGCTTTAAGCTTCGCCATTCGGTGAGTACTTTGTCTTTGGCATCGGTGGCCAAAAACTGCTTCATAATGGAAGCTCTTAAAGCCTTCCATGTTCGTGGAGCTTCACCGTTGGCTCGTAGGCTAGACCACCATTGTCTGGCGGACTTTTGAAAGTGCATAGCTACATAGCGTAGCTTAGAGGACTCGTGAAGCCCTCATCTCCAAACGCCGCATGGAATTGCTGGATAAAGGCCAAGACTTTGTCCGTAGCACCGAAGGTGCCATCATAGGTAAGGAAGGAGATGCTCTTCCCTCCCTCTTTGAATTTCTTCAGCTTGGACGACCTCTTCCATGCGGCATAGGATTTCCTATGGCCTCTTCTTTTTGATGGTTCAAAAGTTGCACCATCACTTTCTTCAGAAGGTGAAGAATTTGAAGAAGGTGGAGAAGAGGGTGACCTCTTTCTCGCCTTTTTCTTGTCTTGATCTTTGTCGTCTTCACCATAGCTTTCATAAGAGGAAGAGGATGAAGAAGATGGAGAAGAGGGTGTCCTCTTTCTCGCCTTTTTCTTCTCTTGCTTTTTATCATCCCTCTTTGAATTGTGGTGAGGAGAAGAATACGATGGTCTTCTCCGCTTTGGTGGTGATGGAGAGCGTTTAGCCCGCCGTCTTCGTGGAGCCATCTCTGGCGAGGTGGCGGGAGACTCGCTTCTTTCTCGTTCCTTCGTTGGAGGCTCTTGAGTTCTCCTTTGGGAAGGAGATGCATCATCAAGAAGTAAATTCTTGAGCCCTTCATATGGATTCTCTTCTTCTTCCCGAATCGGAGAGAGACCTCTTTTGGTAGTCTCACAAGGAGGCTTCCTAGGTGTTCTCTCGTCATGGTGATGAGCTTGGAGAATCCCGTGAGCATGGAGCTGCCGTTGCACTTCACTTTGGAGAGATGGATTGCCCATGGCTTGTTGAAGCCTAGAAACAAGATAGTTAACAAGCATTGAAGCATCATTAGTAGCTTGCTCATGAGCAAAATCAAAGTTATCAACATTAATTTCACTCTCTTTACTATTGTCAGCCATTCTAACAACTTTTAGGTGTAAACTTTTTAGGTATACTTTGGCACTTCAAGCCCTAGTTGCTACTCCTCTTTACCCCTTTAGAAAAAGCACTCAAGCTACTGTACCCGCGGCTCGAATACCATTCATTGCAAGGAATAGAAGAGAGGGTCTTTCAACACCAAAACAGCACCGGCTCTTGTCAAGCTTCTAATAGCTCAATAGTGGTTAAACCATAGGCAAGCCCCGTAGGACTCCACTATTAAGACCATAGCTCTCGACGGTGATGCCCCGATAACTGCACAAAGGTAGGCGCACTGCAAGGCTGAAAAATCCCTATTCTACTTACTCACAGGCAATTAATAATACCAACCATTTGTAGCTAGCTTGAGGACCTCCCTTCTTGAGTAAGAAAAGAGAAACCTTGAGCTCTGATACCAATGTAACATTTAATCGCCTAATAACTTATGTGTAGCGGAAATTAGCATGAACATAGTGGGCAGTTCATTAGAATAGATTCCTAATGAGAATTACAAGAGTGCTTGGGTGGAGAGAGCAACAAAAAGCATAACACCTAGTTAGATAGCATCGACAATACTTTCAAAAGAGAGAGAAATTAAGCTATTGACAACAGTTGAGGACCGGATTTGCATGGAGCCGGTCCCCCCTCCAAAAGGCTTTGTATTATGGTTTCTCACATCAAGAGAGACATTGTACAATACAATTCTTTGTGTTCCTTCAAGACTAGCTAGTGCAATACAAATCAAGAGTGTGTACTACTACAGTTGGACCTGGATAAGGCTTATGACAGAATAACATGGACATATATAGAAGCCGTCATGGAAGCTCTGGGCTTTGGGCCGCACCGATGTCGCCTGGTACGTGTACTGGGAGCTAGAAGCCAATCATAGCTCCTTTTCAATGATAGAATTGTGGGCTCTTTTGAGGTCAAAAGGTATATTAAGCAGGGATGCTCTCTAGCCCCCCTGCCGTTCGCCATATGATCACATCCTTTAATCATGACGCTCGAAGCTAGTGTGGAACGAGGGGAGTTGCAAGGCTTGGCTTTGCCAGGAAATAGCCAACTCCTAGCAAAACTTTTTGCAGATGATTCTCTCCTCTTCTTGAAGGTGTGCCCCCAGGTCATCAGGAAAGCTATGGATATTGTACAAATATTCTTAGTAGCTTCGGGGTCCCACAAGAAAAAATTTGAGTGGGTGCTTGAAAAAATCAAAACAAAAATGAGTAGGTGGGAGTATGCTCTTCTCCCGTTCCCAAGTCGGATAAATGCCTTTATGATTCCTTATATTGCCTTCACTAGCCCGCTTCTCTAGATGGCTAAGTGTCACTGGAAAGAGTTCTTAAAACCAGTGAAAAGGTTTTTATGGAAAAACAACACAAAATCATCCAGACCATGGCAATGGGCGCGTTGGGAATTAGTTGCTCAATCGAGGAATCAAGGAGGCCTCGGAATTCTGAACCCTGTGGCCCATGCAAAAGCTTGTTGCGCCAAATTTGTCATTTCCTTGGCTAAACATGATCAATTTTGGGGTATCATGATCAAAGATATGATAGAAGTAGTTAAACTTGGCTCGAAAGGTGGAAAGTGGAGAGGGGTGGAGGTTCATGACAAGCTGTTAGCCCCGACATGGACTACCCTAAAACTGGGGGACAGCTCAGGAGAATTGGTGAGAAAATGCAAGAGAGCAGCAGGATTCTTAAAGTGGGGGGTAAAAACCAGATACTTCAGGAACTCCATTTTGCATTGGTCCCCCTGGCTTTCCAAAGTTGTAGATCTGCCACAAATTCCCTATTGGATAGAGACAGCTAGAAAGCTGAATAATAAGGGTCTCAATCGACTGGGGCACTTCTGGACAGTGACAACAAGAGTTGGAAAACCATCGACCTTCTGGTTATCCAGTACCAACTAAATAGCTTGGAGGTCTTGCTGGTCCACAAAGTGAGGAAAGAGCTTGACAACATAGTGATGCCTATTTGTAATTCGGAATTTGACTAGAACGCCTGGAAATGGCTTGAAAGCAGTCTCTTATGGAAACCCCATCCTAAAGACATTTACCATACAATGATGCATAAGAAGAATTGGTCTAAGCCCCTTAACAAGATATGGAAAAAACAATGGCCAGAGGAAAGGTGGGAGCAAGTAATGGAGAACATCTGGAAGCCAAAGGTGCCGCAGCACATGAAGGTATTTTTATGGAAGGTAATTTGGGGTGCTCTATCGACGGGGGTGAAGCTTCAGGAAAGAGGGATTGGGTCAAATCGATGCTTGGGGTGTAGGTTGGCTAGTGAAGATCTGGCCCAACTCTTCATGGATTTCCCAACTATCAAAGGCCTCGCAGAGAAAATATGCAAGTGGGTCCGAAGAACATGGAAAATTGGTTTTTACAAGACTGATCTATTCCTTGGAGGGAAGAATTCAGGTGGTCCTGCCATTCTCACCAGCACACAAATCGTCAGGTACTTCTTACATAATGTATGGCAGACAAGGAACCGTCGTGTGTTTGAAGGAGGTCGTGAGGTGGCAAGCTTCACATAAATTATACAAGAAAGTAAAGTGCTAATATGGAAGCTCGGACGCAAGCAACACTCGGAGGATTGGTCTAGGACTACTTGTGCCTTGTGGTCAGCAGAGGGTATGCCTAGGACGGGGGGAAATCTTGGCTTTCGGTAATTAAAAAATCTTAGAAGAACATGATAATGGACCTTATGTATCAAGGATAAGGGGGACGAGTTGGTTGGGATGGCTGCCCTGATAGCCGATGTAATTTTGGTCTCTGGATGATGTCATGGCTCAACACGAGCATGACAAGACCTTGTAATTATTTGGGTTGTTTAATATAATTCACTCACAATTGTGAGTTTTGCTAAATTAAAATAGTAAAAAAGCTTAGTACTATATCTATGGTCACAATATTTATAGTGGCTCAACTTTGCATTTTGAAGGAGGAAGAACTCCCCTTTTCTTTGTACACAAAAGGAGGAAGTTATGTTCTGCCAATGTAAAGTCAAAAAGCTTAGCATTATATCTATATTTATTGTGGCTCAACTTTGATTTTGAAGGAGGAAAAACTCCCCTTTTCTTTGTACACAAAATGCACACCTATCCCTATTTTATTTTATTTTGCAAAACTCACAATGCTGAGTAAATTATATTGACAATCACAAAAAAAGATAATTTTTTGCCATGCTCGTGACAAGCCATGACATCTCTAAGAGGTCACTGATACATCGGCCTCTTCAGCTTCAAAAAATACCAAAGTTTGAGCTAAAACCTCCCACTTGACATCTCCATGTATCATTGTCCTTCTAGCCTTAAGGATGTGCACAATGCACATTGTAGCTTTGCGCAAAGAGCCAAAGTCAAATGGTCCTAGAGTTAAGATGACACTACCTACAACTAATGTGGGATAACATGAGCGTACTGCAAGAGCGAGAGTGAGAGAGAGAGGTGTCGAATAGGCCTTGCCAAAAATAATTTTCTAATCACAGAAATTCTAAAATAAATACGAACATAGTAACACTCTTTTGAATTATAGGTCAAAATTTGAAGAATTGATGGAATTTACACTAAAACTTGCAAAATTTTCTCGATGATCTTCTTCAAGACAAGCTTGGAATCCAGCGTGGAATTTGCAATTTTGACGATAAAAATACACTAAACAATCCCAAAATGGAAGGTCATGATGGATGTAGAAAAGTTGACTGCCCAATACATGCATTGTCACTCTCTCACCACCCTGAGGACATGCTATACCAAGAGAAGAGGACCATACCTGTTGAAAATCTATTACACCCTCGTGGGGGACACCAATGTGTGTGTGTGTGTGTGTGTGTGAGAGAGAGAGAGAGAGAGAGAGAGAGAGAGAGAGAGAGCAAGGTGAAGGAGAAAAAACAAGAGAATTTTTATTTTCATAAGAATGATCCGAACAGATATAAAAGATGTACTCAACGAGTCTTGATCTCAAGGTCTAGTTAGAGAGAGAGAGAGAGAGAGAGAGAGAGAGAGAGAGAGAGAGAAGGAGAGAGGTTTTAATACTTTATCTTAAAGAGCTTCAAAAAATTTAAGCTCTTACTGCTTCCATGCATCACGCAAATGGAGAGAGAGAGAGAGAGAGAGAGAGAGAGGGAGGGAGAGAGAGATTTTAATATCATAGGAATACATTCAAGTGACCTCAAAGCTCTATCTGACATGTTTGTTGGTATTTAAGAGCGAACCGTGATAACGAAAGCTCTATCTGACATGTTTGTTGGTATTTAAGAGCGAACCGTGATAACCAATTTGCTACACTCAAAGATTATTATAGTTTCATTTTCTTATTCATTGAGAGAGATCCCAAAGATCTACCCGACAAGTATTGAACTCAAAAATTTGTATATGTGTATGTGTGTGTGTGTGTCTATGTGCGCATGCAAGAGAGAGAGAGAGAGGGGGGGGGGGGGGGGCATAGAGGGAGGGAGGGAGGAAGAAGAAGATAGTTTTTATTGTCATAAAAACAATCCAAATAGATATCTTGACCTCAAGATCTAATAATAAAGAGAGAGGGAATCCATCTTCCTTGAGCCATTACAGGAACTAAAGTACACCCTCCTTGCTTGTGCACGCACACACACCTACGGATATGTGTATGTGTGTAACCCAATGGCCATGTTCTTGGAAGTAGCAACACATGGGTCACAGACTATACTATATATGAAGCAGCTTAAATTTTTCAAGGAAGGAGAGACCCTCCATGTGTCACTCGCTGTTTCACTTAAGAGCAAACCTTTCAAAACAAAAGTGAAAGGTTAGATTTAAAATGCAATAGTAAAGGGTAACATTGTAAGAAGTGACAGGCTTTTCAGAATGTAAAATCAATAGACTTTTTACTTTCTATTTTGCATAGAATAAATGTTTCAGTTTAAATGCACATAACAAAAAGGGATAATTTTAGTGAAAATTTAATTATTTTAAAATAACTAATTTATATATATATATATATATATTTGGCTTTATCTTTTCAAGGGATTTTTTCAAGACCAATATTGATATTTTTCAAAGATTTCTAAAAGTTTGTCTTTTTTGAAAAAAAGCTTGTTTCACATCGACTTGGTGATGTCTTGCTTTGAGGACATGCATGCAAATAAAGAGGTCGATCCATGTTATTGGCTATGTATGAGAGAGAGAGAGAGAGAGAGAGAGAGAGAGAGATTTTTTATCATTGAGCTCATTACACTATATCTCACCAAGGGCATCCTTCAAGCCCTTCCAATTTTCAAAAAAGGATAGCTAATGATTGCCCACTTGACGGACCTTTTACTAGCTCTCGGATATTTTGTCTTTTTTGTTTTTTAGATTTACAATGTGGAACATGCTTAAAAACCTATAAATTCTCTAAATTTTGACATGCAAGGGTGGCTATTTAAAATCAACCCCAGAGAGAGAGAGAGAGAGAGAGAGAGAGAGAGAGAGAGAGAGAGAGGATAATTTTTGAGCGTCCAATGAATGATGCGTCAAGGAGAAGTAGGGAGAGAGAAAGATATAAAAAAATGTTCAAGGGTGTAGGAACAATTTAAAAAGACACTAAAAGTAGCACGAGTCTTCAACAAGAGTGAATATCTATGGATGGAGAGAGAGAGAGAGAGAGAGAGAGAGAGAGAGAGACCAATCATAGTCCATGCAAACTACTATCCATCCAACATGTGTGTGTGTGTGTGTGTGTGAGAGAGAGAGAGAGAGAGAGAGAGAGAGAGAGAGGTTTTGTTGCAGGAGGGGGGGATTGGAACATAAAAATTTTGAATGTCATAATTATTGTACTAGAAAAATAGCAGGAGGACCTATGTGGCAAATCTTTGATTCAAGCATAATATATAGATATACACACACACATATACATAATTTATTTATTTATTTACACACACAAATACATACATGCATATACACACACACACATACATATACATAGATATATATACATACATACGTATATATATATATACTAGCTCGCGTGCCCCGCCTATCGGCGGGCCTCGCTCGCTCTTACCACCTCACTTTGTATGTGTTTGTGTGTGTGTGCATCTTTATACATTTCTCCATGACACACACACGATCGACACTCACACAATCGACACTTTCTATCTTTGGCCCCTTTAAACTACTCCTGGTACATTTAACCCCTTTTGCACACACACACACACACACACACACACACACACACACACACACACACACACACACACACACACACACACACACACACAGAGATTATATAAAATCACATGACTAAAGAGACATATTTTAAAAGAAAAAACAGTTGACATTATTGCCAAAAAGGCTTAGGAACATATCTGCATAGCACTCTAAGTCGTGCTATTTCAATAGGATCAAGATATTGCGTTGGAGCTCTACAAACTTCTCTCAAATCTATTTTTTGAACCCAGCTCAAGTAAATCTCGTAATGACGAATCAACCCAAGCTCTTGCTTTAAGAGCATGAGCCTAATGTTGGGAAAGAAATAGGGATCAAGCAACTTGATGTAAATCGTGTCCAACTCTTCATCTACATATGATCCCCAAACAGTGTAGTTTTTCTCAATCACTTCCCATGCTCATTGCCATCCCCGTTTAGCAGGTAACAAATTTTCTTCAAAGGCATCAACAATAAATTTTTTGGACACTTGGAAAAATATTCACAATTTCGTGGGCCATTTAATTGGTTACAAGAAAAGAAGACAACATTAGTACTCAAAGCTTAAAATGAGAGAGAGAGAGAGAGAGAGAGAGAGAGAGAGAGAAAGAGAGATGATCAACATGGCCACTTAAAACACTTTAAAAAAGTATCAGCGCAATATGAACACTTCAATTACTAATTGTCATGCCAAAAAGTGTCAAGAGGTTCATTAGGTCAAAGTTTTTACAACAACCTTAATTTTTTTTGTTTACAACGACTCATATTCTACTCTATAAGTGGACGGATGAGGATCATTCCAATATATCGCATTGATAAACTTCACAATTAATTTCAAAATGCAAACTCTTCATCCGAAATGTAAGATTTGTGATTGTGATATATCTTTCGCAACTGAATATCACAACCACAAACATTGACATGATAAATATCAACCATATGTAGTTCTTGTAGGACTCTCATCAATTTTATTTCGCTCAATATTTGTGACACTTTGCATAGTGTAATGCTTAACCGTCCACAATTTCCATACCACCCATTAGCATATGAATACACCCAATGATGCCACCAACACCACGTACCATATCTTTGACAAATGTACTCTTCCTTAACTTTCAAATATATAATCATCCTTATATGTATTGGGAGAATAGCCAATACATCATGACCCGTGTTAACCTACATTAGCAATTCACAAATCTCTCTCTCTCTTTCTCTCTCTCTCTCTCTCTCTCTCTCTCTCTCTCTCACACACACACACACACACACACACACACACACACACACACACACACACACACACATTAACCTATGTAGTAGATAAAAACCCACTTCAATAAGCCAACAATAACTAAAAAAATATGGTACTTAGAATGCATAAACAATGGATCAAAGTGTTCGATCATCTAGAGAAGTTGAGCCTACTACACACTCTACTTGGAACTCTCAAGATCCAAGGTCCGACACGTCGAACACTGCGACCGAGGCGTCGAGGTGATTGACCCAAAGAATAGATTCTAAACATCCATTCATTCACTCCATAGGGACCGTATGAAAAGTTACAATTGAGAGGGTGTTGCATATCTAACTCTCGTACAATGATTCGCATATCATCTATATCAAACTCTATGTGATAATAACCTACAACACTTCTAAAATATTGTGCTTCATTAATGCCAAGACAGAATGTCTGCAATAATATTGAAGCCTGCAATCAATATAACAACCAACCATTTAGACATAAAAAGTAACAACACATTTAACGTCATATGGATTCAAGTTCAAGCTATACGCACCGAAGGATCTCAAAATCCTCGACAATACGAACAATATCCTCAGCATGTGCAGGACCCTCCATAATGGAGGATCTAGAAAAAATGTTACACGTGTAAACATATAAAATAAAGGCAAAAAAGTTCTCATTCATGGTAAAAGTAAGTAACAAAGATAAGATTTTACATTTACATACCTCTAATATAAGTAGGTACATCATTGAGGGTGTACAAAACCATGATGTATCGTGCCATTCTTTATCTGCTCTAACAGCATAAATTTGGAAGTTTAAGAGGAACAAATATGAAATAGAATAAAGAAGACTTTGACGATCATGCCGTAGAGAATCATGTCTTTCTTTCTTTTGTTTTAGTGAAGGATTTGAGAGAGAGAGAGAGAGAGAGAGAGAGAGAGAGAGAGAGAGAGAGAGAGAGAGAGAGAGAGAGAGAGATGAATGAAAGCAATTCAGAAGACTTTGAAATTTCATAACTTCACAAAGAGACAATACAAAACAGTTATTCAAAGTGTAGCCTTCGAGAGACCACATTAGGGATTTTATAAGTCTAGGGACCTATGTTGTATACATTTTGCAAGATACGGGGTGGTGTTCCAACTTGAGTAAATATCCTCAATTGATATGGTGTAGTGCGGTCTCCAACAACCCCCACCTGTTGTGCATTGACTGGCCTCTTGTCACTCACAAACCAAATATTAACTTGAATTTGACGATGCTCGTGGTTCGAAGAAAAGGCAACATGGTAGTATCCAAGAACTTCCATGGACATATCTCTAACTAAGTATAGCAATTCATAAACACCTACGATGATAAAACCTCGATGGGAGTGATCTCTGCAAAGGCATCCATGAATATGTAGAGCAATAAAAGCTTAAAACTACAAATATACCATGTATAAAAACTCTTACAATATAATATGAGTTTGATCAAATAAGATCACCAAAAACATATTAGGAACTCTTCCCCTCCATTGCGGTGGATCTTCAATAGAGTAAGTCAATGTATAAGCCAATCTTCTCAAGAAAATAATAAGTCAAGTTAATAAACTAATTTAAAAGAGAAGATAAATACCTCGAATGAATTCAGTGATGTGACCCACTACATAGGAGGCACTGCGTCGAGGATCCGTTTGTGGGCAATACTTTGATCTAAGAGATATGAATAAAATTTAACATCAAGTGTGTCTGACTTTAAGTGAGAGCCACAATGTCAATTTGAACTTATTGTTATGAGCTCGCTAGTTGTAATACTTCTTTGAATACAATGTTTGGAGTGTAGTAACACTTCGCTTGAGTGTTTTCAGTATTGACAACAATCCTCATAGAAGCTCTACTTCGTACACATGACATTGCAATATACAACTGTCCATGAGAGAAGATTGATGATGCAAGATATAGACCAAGAATTCCAAGTGTTTGCCTTTGTGCTTTGTTGATAGTCATCCCAAAAGCAAGCCTGATTGGAAACTGACGACGCTTCATTTGAAATGGAAGCCCCTGATGGCTTCCAATAATAAAGTCAATCCTTGGAAGAAAAACTCTCTCTCCAATATTTGATCTTGTAACTATCTCTGCCTCAATTTCCTTATGATGAAATTGCTTACATATCAATCTAGTTCCGTTGCATAATCCATGTCTTGGATCCAAATTTCGCAGCAACATGATAGGAGCGTTTTCTTTCAAGACTAAAGCATGAGGTGGAAAACCACCACCAAGAGTAAGTCTATTCAAATATTCAATTGTGTACAAATGTGTGTTTTCCTCTGACATACAAATTGAATATGCACTTAGATACTCTTTGCAATCTCCATTCATTCTTTGCAATGCATAGTCATTAATTAAATCCACCTCTTTATTCCATGGAGCAAGTATTGCTCAATCTCTGAAAAAACTGCATGATCTTGCAAATGACACAAATCTCCATATATAAAGCTTAGAAGATCTGCCAAACTATTTCCTGGAAGCATCATGTGCGAAGGTATTTTGACTTTGTCTAAGTCTCCTCCATCATCCATAACCCCATTGCCAATATCAAGCACCCAACGGAAAAAACGTTGTTGAAGTGAATTTGAACCGCAATCAACTATACGCATATTTTTGGTAAGCCTCAGTATCTTCATGTATTTCCATATGTGAGAATGACACAATGAAGCATTTACAATGTCTGTACGACTACCTTTTGGTACAATAGGTAGTATTTGTCGAAAGTCACCTCCAAGAAAAATGACTTTTCCACCAAACAAAGTATCTCGCTGCATAATATCTCTTAAAGTTCTGTCCACTACTTCAAACGCATAGCGATGTGTCATGGGAGCTTCATCGCATATAAGTAAAGCTGCATTCCTTAGAAGTTCTGCCAGTTGACTTTTTACCTTTACATTGCAAGTTGCTTCAGAGTGGGGCTCCAAAGGTATCTTAAACCTAGAATGAGCAGTTCTTCCATTACTCAAAAGCAAAGCTGTAATACCCGAGGATGCACATGCAAGAGCAACTCTACAACTTCCTCGCACTCATGAAAGGAGTGCATTATATAAGTAAGGTTTTCCTGAGCCACCAGGACCATCTAGGAAACATACCTTCCCTGAATGTGTGTCAACAACTTGTAGCACTTGGTGATAAGCATCTCGCTGATCCTCATTTAAGGAAGTCTCCATACAATCTGCTATACTACACTGTTCATCAACATTGAACATTGTTTTTTCAGAAATAACACCATTTTCACTTAAGGATACCAATGTTGAGTCTATTGCAGGCAACATATAATCGCAAAGCCTCTTGCCATGTTGTTGCAAAAAGCATTCTATATGAAGCAAAACTTGATTTTTTGCCACATCAAATCGCACACTTGTATCTGAAATACGCATCCTTAGGGCATAAACATAGTCTTCACAAAATTCAGTACAAAACCTGTCCCAAAGAGAAGCCGGATGAAGTGGCTCACAAAAAACTAATATGATTGCAAATAGTTGTCTCAACTGCATTCCATTTTGAAAAAAAGATGCCTCTTGGAGGCAAATTGACCATTCTTCATCATCTTGCAATAATCCTCTAGCTATACATGCCTCCTTGTATGTATCATAGATGTGACCATCATACATACGCAAGTCTTCAAAACACTTACATCCCTTTCAAATATTGAGAAGCATTCGTAGGTAATAAACCTCACCAGTGGTAGGGACAATATTATACATTCTTCCAATAGAAACACCCTGTTGTCGTGGAGGCCAGACCTTTCGACTTTTATTCCATACCCAACCATTTGGAAAGTCAATATATGTGAAGCTATTTGCTTCAAGATAGTTTTGATTTGCAACAAACCATTCTGTTAAGGTAGTTTTTCTAGTTTGCTCATTATCTAGCAAATGTGATACATCATCACCATCTTGAAATGTAACCATATTCTGCAATGGAAGGTGTACTTGCAATCGTTGAATAGCTGGCCTTTCACTATGCATGTCGAAGCCAAGTATTCTCCACATAGCCTCAGATGCAGAAACATAACGTGCATTGAGATAACTCTTGATCTCATCAGTAGCTCCTTCACCATCTTGAAGGACAATAGTGGTTCGATCATGTCCCTTGTAGACGTACTTATAAAGATATTTCCCGGCAGTGACAGTTGAGCAAATCCCCACATTAATATGGTCTTGGTATCTTAGTGATAAGAGAGGGCTGTAAGGAACAACCCAACGATTATCTAAATTGTCATTTTTAAACATAACAAACCTTCCATCATCTCTTCTCATATACAAAGGATATCCACTTTTGTTTACATTTGTAGACGTAGAAAATGTTCGTGGAAACTTGAATCTACACTTACCATCAACCATACATGGAGAACATGGGTTCGAAGGACCACATGGCCCATGAACATTACAACGACTCACTACATCAAATAATTTTGGAAACACATTTCTGTCAGGGAGCTCTACACAAACCAACTTGTCATAGTGTAATGTCTCTGTGGGTTTATATTCGGATGCAAGTATCAACAATATATGTACATGACGAAGACCTCTCTTCTGAAACTCAATCACTGAAACATGTCCAATCGCCTCTCCAAATACGGCTTGCTTGATAAGTAAATGCATCATATCTTGGAACTTCTGATAAAACACTCGTATAGTCACATCAGGACTGTCAACAACACTTTGTCCAGGTAGTAATGCATCATCTATTTCCTTCCATCGTGGATTACATGTGAATGTGATGAAGAGATCCGATTTACTCCTACTACGAACAATTGCCATTGCATCTTGAAATAGTTGGCACATATATCTTGGACCTCCAACAAAAGACGATGGAAAAAAAATTCTACGGCCAACATTTTGACCTTCAGCCCTCTCTAAGCCATCTCTAGCCTCAACCATGTCAACCAATCCTTGGTACAATTCACCATGTTTTTTGGTTATTTTGCATCCACAAAACCTGTGACTCCTCTAGAGTACTATAAGAATCCACGACATACTGTTGTAATAGCCTACCTCCTTGAAGAAGACACTCCACAATATCATCTCTTATTTGTAAGCGAAAGACATAATATTGCTTTTGACTCAATTTTTTTCCATCGGTAGTCTGTAAATAAAGCCACACATCCTCTCCACTTGGAAATAATAAAACATACAATAAGGACATGTAAGCTCGATGCATGCTGGAGATTGTTTTTAAACCCCCGTGTCAAAAATTCAGTACAATGTCGTGATAGCCAATATTTCTATCATCCCCTTGTCCTGGCATAATTGCAGCAACTTTAGAACCCCTTGGAGCAAGATATTGCCAACCATCACAACAATGCTCTGCAATAATCATCCTCATATTGGGTACAATAGCATCTCCAGACAAAGAAGCAACAGATCGTAGAGCATTTGCATATTGATTTACTCTATGCATCATCACTTGTAAACACTCTAGAATACTACGATCTAAATTTGAAACATGATGCAATCTGTTGCTCAACTCATGTTCGGTATCAAAAAAATATAATTGTGCAAAGTGTTAAGTATGGAGCCTGATTTACCCTTGTAATTTTCTGTGGTAAAAGCGCACATTTGTAAGGCCCCCATTATGAGGAGAAGCCATTGTGCGTGAAGGAAAATCACTCACCGGAAACCAAAATTTTCACGGACAAGAATCAGGCGCAACTTTAGAGGCCTCGGGGGCGGAGGCCCCCGAGACTTTTTTTTTTTCGCCGGAATATTCCTTTTCGCTGGAATATTATGGCCGGCCGGCGGCCGAAAAGTGGTCGGAGAACAACCGGTCGGTTGGCCGGTGGCCAGTAGTCAATGGCCGATGGCTGGTGGTCGGAAGTCAATGGCCGGTGGCCGGTGGTCGGAAGTCAATGGCCAGTGGCCGGTGGCCGAATTCAAAAGCGGACTTGTCTTCTCAAGGGCGGCCACACATGGGCGGATTGGAGGGTCCGATTTGGACTTATTCGCACAAGGGCGGCTACACATGGCTGTCTCTCATAAGAGAGGGCAGCTTTTTTGGCCTATAAAAGGAGGCTATTTCTACACACATTTCATAGTGTGAAGTTGATGCAACAAGGTGAGTGTGAGGTGGTGAGAGTGAAGCAAGGCGGGAGCTCTATCAAGGGTTTAATCCCTTTGTAAACTACTTCTTCTTTTGAAGTGCTAAAGCCATTGAGTGGCTGGTTTCCCGTGGACGTAGCCCACATTGGGTGAACCACGTATATCGTGTGTACTCTCTCTCTCTCTCTACTCTATAATCTCTTGTGTGTGAAATCTATCTCTCTCCATTAAGTAATCTACTCAAAAATCTATTTAGCTATGTCTTATTTTCTAACACAAAGCGTGGGACTTCATTTTGTCCTTCGGCTGGCGCTAAGAACCAATGCTATGGTAGACAGAGCCGTGAACCTTAAAAGTGTATACACCTCTCTCACCATAATTAATAGTCTCATCGATATAGGCACCAAGAGACACAAATGCCAATGCATTATTATATCCTCAAATGTTTATACACCTCTCTCACCATAATTAATAGTCTCATCGATATGGGCACCAAGAGACACAAATGACAATGCATTATTATATCCTCAAATGTTTTGTAAGAACTGTCTACTTCTTGTTGTGGTTGAGCTCATCAAATCTTTCAATTCATTTGGTGGCTCATTCAAAGGAAGTAATTGGACTTTTCCATCAAAGCGACAATATTTACCCACAAATGTTTGAATAGTCTTTCCTTCGTCCTTCCAGGCCTTTACTCCACATTTGGAGCAAACATAATCTAAGCTTCCTAAGTTGTGCAACACACACTTTTTGGATAGAACTGGTGCCATAGACTTGTGATGTAAAAGGAGAGATGTTGGATATTCAAAGCGGATGGACAAACAGTGATTTTCTGCTTTAGAATAGTTTCCCTCTACTATGTTCATTGTTGTCATAATGTTCATGGATTCACAGTTTCCTTCATGTACATCATGCATGCTCTGTCTTTCATTGCACTCCAATAAAGTTCTAATAGTACTTTGTAGTGAATGACTTGTTCTCTCTCGTGATATTTGGCGCCTTGCCTTTTGCGAATCATCACATAGTCGACTACGTCGTGCATGACCAGGTGATAATATACGTGGTCCAGATACCATCTATGAAATTAGGTGCAAATAGATCTCATATAAATACGATTTTACCTGATATAATTTGGATCTGTCAACTAAAAGAACATCTTTATGCATAATAAAAATCAATATAAACTGGGACATCTAATTATATCCTCTAACCTAAATACATTTGACACATTGATAGTTACTCAATTAAAAAGTACAGTTTGATGAAGATACAACATAACATTACATATTTCTACCATAAGTAGGGCTAAATACATTTGACACAACGGCTTGACTCAATTAAAAAGAACACTTTGATGAAGATACAACAAAACATTACATATTTCTACCATTAGTAGGATTAGTAGGATTAGGTCATTGAGAAACTTGACGCTGCTTTGGTCGAACTAATCTAGCCAAAGCACTTGATTTATTTGAGGTAGCTCAAATATCTGAGAGTTTTGAACCTTGAACCTTTGTCAAAGCACCGAGCTTGTTGACGATACTTCTCAATCCTGGCATGATTTGTCGTAGATTATTGTCTTGCATTCGTCCTTTTGATTCACGTTGACTCCGCGAAGCCTCTTTTTGAAGATTCTCAATAGATGCCAATATCATCTTTTGAGAATCCTCAACTTTGGAAAGTTTCTCTCTCATGTATGCCTCACTCTCTAATCTCTGCAAGTTTGATGCTTTTGTCTCTTCTCGCAATTTCCATAGTATCCCAGTTTCAATCTCCAATGTAGAGCTTAAAGTTTCAACCACATCGGAGACATTAGTTTGCATTGTCTCCATCCTATTACAGGAGGCTTTGATCTCTAGCAAGGTGTCAATAATTTGCTTCTTCGAATTCCACTCGACATTTTGAGCTGCTCTCTTTGCCGCACGCACATTTCGAATACGAAGAGATGAAAGTATCTCCCATTCATTAACAGATGCACTATTCCTCCCGACATTTCGAGCTGCTCTCTTTGCTACACGCACATTGTGAATAGTAGGAAGAGATGACAATATCTCCTCTTCACCCCCTCATGCACTTACATGATATCAAGCCGTTGGTTTCAATAGCTAATGGAATGGCACAACTAATCTCCATTTTACAGTACACAAAAAACTACAGTGGTTGCAAAAGAGAAATGTGACAACCAAAGAGAAGGTTTGAATGCTTGTAAATTAAAAAGTAGCCCTCGCAGAATATTCACTTTTTAAGTGCTTGCTATTTTAGAATAAAAAAAATACATCATCTAAAGTTTTTCTGAATACCTGGTCAACCCCATCTACATTTGAAAATGGGAAAAGAGTGTTTAGCACTGGGACGCTTGAAATAGGCTCCTTATGATTCTCTATCTTATCAGGTCCTACAATGCTCTTTAGCGCATTAATTTTGCTATAAAATTCAGATATAGAACAACAACCTAGCTCAGAATCAAGGTAGAGACCATATGAGTATCCCATCTTTACTCGAATCTGCAAAAGGCGTAGGCTGTGAAACCATTGACTGGGATCATTCTGGATTCTGACAAACACCTGGTGAAAGGGTGTCCCATCTCGAGTCATGGAAGTGCGGTCGTTGGTTCTCCAAGCTTCTTCTATAGTAACACCCGGAAAGAAACCTCGAACAATGCTTTGAAAGAAGTCAGCTTTGTTTTCCGGAGAGTAGTGAATCATTATATGATCCATTACTATCTCCATCGCTTCCAATCCATGACCAAAACATTCAGCAGATACCCTAGGTGCCATAAAGTTCCTAAGAAAAAAAAGAGAGACATTGTAAGTGTAGTTGATCTAGGACTTCATCCACAAAACTTGACTTTACAATATGTCTCTTTAAATAAGTCCGTTTCTAGGTCTGTTTCCCATCCCTCTCTCTCCCTCTCCATCTCCCTCTCTCTCTCTCTCTCTCTCTCTCTCTCTGTCTCTCTCTCTCTCTCTCTCTCTCTCTCTCTCTCTCTTTCTCACTTTCACTCTATATCTAAAATTATAGGGTTCGGAAGCAATACTGGATCTTTCAATCACACGTGTTATTCTCTCTATCCAACCCTTTTTGAAATCTATAATGGTTTCATGTGATCTTCTATCCATGTGGTCACCTTTTGGTGATCAAACTATGGATTATTTTGAACTGTAATGCATATGTAAATGCATTAGGAGAGAAGCCCTCAGTTCGCATCATATGGAAAATAGATCAGTCCTTGCCTCTTTGGGACATCATCTCCTCCCACAATAATCAAACTCGGCATGATGTATAGAACAATCGGGTGTTTTATCTTATTGTTAAGAATAAGATGTTGATTGTCCAAATTCCCTCTTGATTTCTTACAACAGAGCACTTATAATATCCTTGGGATCTTTTGAAACTATTTGTATGAGAGTGACAAATTGGTTATGTTAACTATCATTGGAATAGCATATCTAAATTTGGAGGGTCTATCATTAGATAGATCCTTTAATACTTCCATAGACAGGACCCTAAAAACCTCTTGCTTATCACTATGAAGGCTCTCTTGGGCTTGCCTTTTGAGTATCATGTCTATAGGAATTGCTCTAGGCATTTACATCAAGCCCGAGATCTTTGGAAACCCTCTCTATGACATTAAAATCAACATCTTTGGATGGAATTATTACTCACATTTAACTCTCCCTACGTCTCTTTTGATCACATTACCATTACTCATATCATTGTTGTCTCTCTCTTTATCTCACTCACCTATAATTTTATTCACTTTGGTCTTTTTCTTCTCTCTCTCTCTCTAACACGGGAGCTACGAAGATCCAGAGTGCAGATGAAGATGGATTCTAGTAGTAGTAGTATTTTTGTTCTAGTCTTTTAGTACCCAGACATGGTCTCATAGGTCATTTTAGCCATTTAAAGATGTTAATACAACATTTCATTTTATTTCGTTAAAACTCTCTTCTTCTCGGGTGTGTGTGTGGGTGAGTGTGTGTGCCCTAATAAAAAGAGGAAAATGGTATAACCTTTCTTTCTCCCAAGTGTGGTAGTTTGGTTATGCCATTCCCCTGTATAATAGCAGGTCTTGAGTTCAACTCCTCGTCGACTGAATCTTTAAGGTCTGTTGGGATAGTTTCTTATGACGTTAAAAATCTCTTCTTCTTGGGTGTGTGTGCGCGCTAATGAAAAGAGTTAATTAAATGGTATAACGCTCTCGAGTTCAACCCCTCGTCATCTCTCTCGCTCTCTCCCTAATTGTTTTAATTCTCTTTGGTCTTTTTCTTTTCCCCTCTCTCTCTCTCTCTCTCTCTCTCTCTCTCTCTCTTTCTTTGTTTGTGTGTGTGTAGTGTGTGTGCGTGTATGTGTGTAAGTACCCTCCAATTGAGTTCATTTTCATCTCTCTGTCTGTCTATGTGTCTTTGTGCATGTGTGTGTTTTATTTCTATGTGTGTGAAGCCTTATGGACAATTTTGTGTCCTACAATGTTAAACCTCTCTACTTCTCGGGTGTGTGTGTGTGCGCTAATGAAAAGACAAAAATGGTATAACCTTTATGGGTTTTTTTTCTCAGTGGCCAAGAAGTTCTCTCTCTCTCTCTCTCTCTCTCTCTCTCTCTCTCTCTCTCTCTCTCTCTCTCTAACACGGGAGCAGCGTTATACCAAAGTGCAGATGAAGATGGATTCTAGTAGTAGTAGTAGTAGTATTTTTGTTCTAGTCTTTTAGTACCCAGACATGGTATCAGACTAACAATTTTGTAATAGTTTGGTCTCATACGTCATTTTAGCCATTTAAAGATGTTAATATAACATTTCATTTTATTTCGTTAAAACTCTTCTTCTCGGGTGTGTGTGTGGGTGAGTGTGTGTGCCCTAATAAAAAGAGGAAAATGGAATAACCTTTCTCTCTCCCAAGTGTGGTAGTTTGGTTATGCCATTCCCCTGTATAAT
This sequence comes from Adiantum capillus-veneris, assembly GCF_014529385.1. Classification (NCBI taxonomy): domain Eukaryota; kingdom Viridiplantae; phylum Streptophyta; class Polypodiopsida; order Polypodiales; family Pteridaceae; genus Adiantum; species Adiantum capillus-veneris. Next base: position 137,800,605 of record NC_140941.1, read on the forward strand.
AGTAGGTCTTGAGTTCAACTCCTCTTTAAGGTCTGTTGGGATAGTTTCCTATGATGTTAAAACTCTCTTCTTCTTGGGTGTGTGTGTGCGCTAATGAAAAGAGTTAATTAAATGGTATAACGCTCTCAAGTTCAACCCATCGTCATTTCTCTCTCTCTCTCTCTCTCTCTCTCTCTTTGTTTGTGTGTGTGTGTGTGTGTAGTGTGTGTGCGTGTATGTGTGTAAGTACCCTCCAATTGAGTTCATTTTCATCTTTCTATTTCTCTATGTGTCTTTGTGCATGTGTATGTTTTATTTCTATGTGTGTGAAGCCTTATGGACGATTTTGTGTCCTACAATGTTAAAACTCTCTAATTCTCGGGTGTGTGTGTGTGTGTGTGCGTGCGCGCGCTAATGAAAAGAAAAAAATTGTATAACCTTTATGGGTTTTTTGTCTCAGTGGCCAAGGAGTTCTTTTCTCTCTCTCTCTACCACGGGAGCTACGGAG
>NC_140941.1:137806091-138043591 GCF_014529385.1 Adiantum capillus-veneris
TTTCAAAAACAATAAGAAAGTGATAAAATTGTTAGGTTGAATTAAACTGGTATTAGTGTTTGGGAAAGGATTGCCTCAACCCAATCTTGAGCCGATTGAAAATCGAGACTAGCTAGCTGCAAACCATGGTAAACGAAAGAAATACTGTTGAAATATGTGAGGAAGTCCTCCAAAAATTTTGCAAATCTTAAAAATTTTGTTAGTAGTTTTGGTTTTCTTCTTTGTGAGGAGGAAACTTGACCAGCACCGCTTAATAAAAGATACTTTCTCAAACGTTAAAACTGATTGTAATCAAGCTATAGAATGCAAAAAATGTAAAGCCATGTAAAGTTCTGCAATGAAAGGTGAAATAAAAAGAACTAATCAATATATATGTGTATGTGTGTGTATAGAATTTATTAGAATTATGTAAGGTGAAGCTTCACTTTAGCATTCTAAAACAATAGAATGCAAAAAAAAACATGTGTGTGTGTAAAATTAACTAAAATGAAAGGTGAAATAAAAAGAACTAATCAATATATATATGTGTATGTGTGTATAGAATTTATTAGAATTATGTAAGGTGAAGCTTCACTTTAGCATTCTAAAACAATAGAATGCAAAAAAAAACATATGTCTGTGTGTAAAATTTACTAAAATTATGTATAGTGAAGTTTAGCTTTAGCATTCTAAAACAATAGAATGTAAGAAAAGTAAAGATATGTCACGATGTGAAATGAAAGGTAAAACTCCATCGTGAACTCAAAACAATGAAAGTCTTCCTAACCCAACACACACTAAGTGTTTTTTTTAGAAAGCCAAAAAAACAAATAAGCAACCTTATTCTAGGTTCAATTCTATCACATTTAAAAATACAAATGATGTGAAAGTGTAAACAAAAAAATAGTGTGAACTGTATTGTATTAAGTTGCTTATACATTATTGTGATTAAGCGATGATTTAAACTTCTCTCTCTCTCTCTCTCTCTCTCTCTACCCATCCCAATAGAAGAAGAGCACTCCTAAGTTTGTTGAACAAAGGCTAGCACCTCATGAAAGATAATGTTTATGAGAAGCTCTCAAGCTTGGTTTAAAAGTATGCTTTGCATCATCTTACATATGGACCAAAAGGAGGACTCTCTCTCTCTCTCTCTCTCTCTCTCTCTCTCTCTCTCCACCCCAATAGAAGGAGAGCACTCCTAAGCTTGTTGAACAAAGGCTAGCACCCCATGAAAGATAAATTTTATGAGAATCTCCCAAGATTGGTTTTAAAGAAGGCTTAATTTGTAGCATCTTACATTTATTCATGTTTGTTAAAATCTACCAAGAGGTTGTGTCATGCATCATTTTTAGAAATACAATAGACTATACATGTAGAAAGAGAGTATTGATAGTGTTCTAATTGGAACATAAGATAACCCTATGAGAATACATGCCAGGTTTCCTTGACCGCAGCAACGTGCGGATCACATACTAGTTACAAATAGTGTGAATATTAGTTATTACCGTGATTGATATGCAGACAATGTCTACGAAGTAACTATCAATGCATCATTTTTGTCTATAATCTATATAAATTATACATGAACATTTTTATTTGTATTGCTAAAAAGATCAAAGTTCTAGCGACAAAGATGGAAATTATCTCGACCTTTTAACCGTTGATCAGTACAATATATCAACGGTTAAAAATATCTTAGAACTCTCTAGTTACTACCTTGAAATTGCAGGCCTCGTGATTTTATCACTTGTTTAAATGCTTAAGGCTAGCCACCATAGGCTTGTAGCCTAGTGATTTAGCTTGACCCTTATAATTTTGAGTTCAATAATGAATTTTGAAATTACGAGTGGTTTTGTGTAGCATTTGAAATGGAGAGTGGGTGGAGTATCTTGTGTAGATTCCATATAAAGAATTGAAAGTTGAGCAAATAGGATAGGTGTCCTAAATTTTGAAATCGGGCTTCATTAGAGAGAATCTAGAAAGATGCCTTATGGGTTTTGGGGACAAAATGACGAGAGAGAGAGAGAGAGAGAGAGAGAGAGAGAGAGAGAGAGAGAGGGAGAGAGAAGCACATGCCATGCTCCACATCCTGTTAACAACAGACGGTGCTTAGGGAGGAGCGAAATAGGGAGAGCCATGGTGGGTCTGAGAGAGGGGCCAAAGAGAGAAAGGTGATCTACAAGAGTGCGATGGTGAAAACACAGAGAGATAGACGGTCTATGAAGGTGATGGAAGAGACAAAGAAAGAGGGATGTTGTGCAAGACGGATCTCTACGCATAGGGCCACAAGGGTTCTCTTTTTTCCCTTTATAATTGAAAGATTTGAAAGATGCGACTTGAATCTGACGGACAAAATAATGAGTTTTGGGTATTTGGACCAAATATGTATTAGTGTATAGAAGTTTGGAACTTTGGCGTCGATAAAACTTCTCTCATCAATTGTCGACCCTTAGATGCAAAACATGGAATGGGGACACATGTTCAAAAGCTTCTGAACGCAAGACAAAATGAAATAGGTAATGGTATGAGGGGTCATTCCTGCTTATGCACAAATAAATTAGATCTCTCTCTCTCTCTCTTTGCAATACTCACCCATTGGTGAGTTAGAAGTAAATTAAATCCAAAAAATTTACAAGATATCCTCATGCACAACAAGTGCCATGAGGGCCCAATAGAACCACAGAGACAACCCTCCTACACATGAAAACCATAATAGTCCATAACTTCATGGCCAATAGGGGTGCCACCCCATTTACCAAATCAGATAACCAAAAATTGACATATCACATGAAGACCAAAAGGATAATGTTGAAGACCAGTGGAGCCCACATGTCTCCATTACCGAGAGGGCCCATCACCAAAAAACCACCCGAGCTGCCACCAATAGGCCACCTCTACCACCGGTGAACATGCTGCCTTGAAGAGTACTCAACTAAGCAAAATAAAGTCGAGCAGACCTGCCATACGGAGCCACCATGGACATCCGCAGCTCTGCAGAGAAGAAGCAAAGAAACTCAAACAACTCCACCACCACCACTAGGAACGGACTAGAACCCGTCCAAAACGTCGGGCTTTCAAGGGGATCCTCCCCCAAATCGCTCCCTTATTAGATTACCCCCCCCCCCCCCCCCCCCCCCCCCCCCCCCCCCCCCTCCCCAAATGAAAATAATTTAAAAGTAAAGCTATACATATGAGAGAGAGAGAGAGAGAGAGAGAGAGAGAGAGAGCAAATAGCTACATTGTTTTCTCTCTTTGTGTCTACTTTGTGTGTGTGTGTGTGTGTGTGTGTGTGTGTGAGAGAGAGAGAGAGAGAGAGAGAGAGAGAGAGAGAGAGAGAGAGAGAGAGACTCTTATTCAGTGGCGAGAGAGAAGGAGAGGGTATGTGGGAATTTGGTGGCAAGAGAGGAAGACAGTGAGAGTACTTTCGTTGAAAGAGAGAGAGAGAGAGAGAGAGAGAGAGAGAGGGTGGGGGGGGGGGGAGTAGTTGTTCCCATAGCCAATGACAAACAAAGGCGAGTAAGACCAAGTTGGCGAATCCACGACAAGGAGAAAATCAAGCGGAGAGCAATTGCAAGTTGACAATGATAAAAAGCGGAGTAAATTTTTGACTATGTTTAAAGGTTTTTACACTAAAGAACTTGGTTTTTTCCTATGAACTTCGTAGGCGTTTTGACCTTCAAATTAGAATTTAGAGGTAAATCCAAAAATTTGTAGGTAGAATTACACCAAACCTAGGTTTTTTCAAGCACTTGAATACATAGTGCTTTTTCCTTAGAAAGCCTATATATGAGAACTTTAATCTTTAGATTTAGTATATTTGAGTGTTTTTACACTAAGTTTTCATTAACTTCATGGTTTTCTCACCTTCAATAGATTTTAAAATTTGCAGTTGGGTTTACTCTAAACCTAACTTTTTTTCAAGCATTCAATACATAGTGCTCTTTTTCAAAAACGTGGAAAACTTACATATGAAAAAAGTATATTTGTAGATGGGATTATAATAAACCTAGATTTTTTTCAAGCATTCAAATACATAGTGATTTTTGTCAAAACTTGGAAAACCTACATATGAAATAACTATATTTTGAAGGTTTTTACATGATTCTTCTAGAATTTGCCTCTAAAATTTGGAGATTTGCCTTTAAAATTTGAAGGTTTTTATAAAATCTGGAGGTTGGCCATCAAGGGCTCTTGAAGAATCTCACAAAAAATTGAAATTTGAGAAACCTACATGTGATAAAATTTTAGAGGCAAAATTACTATATTTGAAGTTTTTTTTATCTTTGAATTTCTCATTTTGCATGTAGGATGATGATTGTATGCCTCCCCTCTAATCCGTAGTTCATCCTTGCTAATTTCTCTGAACTTTGTAGGGTTTCTCATCTTCAAATGTAGAATTTAGAGGTAAACCTCAAAATTTGTAGGTGGGGTTACACTTACCTAGATTGTCTTTCGCGCACTTGAATATAGAGTGCTTTTTTCCAAATACCTGGAAAACCTTCATATGAGAAATTTGAGAGGCAAATATATAATACTTGAAGATTTTTACATGTTTTTCCTAAAATTTTCCTCTAAAACTTTGGAGATTTGCATCTAAAATGTGAAGGTTTTTACTAAATTTGGAGGTTTCCATCAAGGGCCAATCCTACACAATTTGTATGAGAAATTTTAGAAACAGACATATTAGATTTGAAGGTTTGAAGATTCGATTTTCTCAATTTACATGTATGATGATGATTGTATGTCTCTTCTTTGGTTTTGTAATTCATCCTTGCTAATTGGTCCCAAAGTCAACAAAAGTTGCAACTCCTCAAGCTCTCTACCTTGTGGATCCCTGCAGAGTGTGTTTTGTCAATCTTTGGGCTTTCACCAAGGAACTTGAGAAGTCATCACTCATAGTTTCCCTTCCTAGAAACTTACATCCAACTCACCCGATTCATGTGCCAACACAACTAGCTTTTTTCAGCTTATTGAATGGCCCAAATGATGGCAACATTGGCTTACATCTTGAAGGTTTGTAACATTATCCAATCCCAACATTTAAGAAGTTGACATGAATGAAAGAATTCATGATGAGATTCCTATCAAGGGCTCTTGGAGAAGCCCAAAAAACACATTATGGTTGAAAATGCTTTGCTCAACATGTACACTGTGTGATCATGTAGTGAAAAACACACACCAAGATCTCAATGGTATTAATGTTTTTAGTTTAGAATTCCACGTATGTCTCGAAGGAGAAGCATGAGGGTAAGGAAGCTCTAAGTAGTTTTTACACAAAGAATTACAAATTCAAGTCTTGCTTTAGCTGAGCCATGATGCCTCCTTAGTAACCATAGATACATTGGCTAATAGGGGAGCCACCCCGTGATAACTTGGCAAAGACCTACACAAAAATCACCCAACCAAACCATTCAATCATAGTGGCAGTAATCGCCCTATTCCACTCATTGAGTTCATATGCCTCCCTAAGGCGGCAATCATTTCTTTGATTTTTTTGAATAATCTTAGTGAATCTAGTTATTTCAAGGGTGTTCTCAAAAGCTCGTCAATTCTTGGCCTTCCGCACGTGTTTGAAGTAAAAGAATCTGACAATTTGTGTGCGAATAAGCAGTGCATGGCTCTTGTAGACCTTCCCACCCAGGAAGAGGTTGTTCTTGAAGAATCCAATCTTCTAGGACTTTTGCACCCACTTCCAAATCTTCCTTGCCAAGCTGCTTACCATCGTGCACTCCTTGAACAAGTGAGGGAGGCCCTCTCTAACTGCTCTCATTGCGGGCATCTATCAAGACCAATACCCCTGGCTTTAATCTTCACACCCATAGGAAGTTCCCCCCAAAGAACTTTCCAAAGGAAAACCCATCTTGATGTTCTTAGCAGCAGATACCCATCTTGATTCTTGCCATTGCTTGCCCATTGATTATTTAGTGGAGAGAACCATCCCAACAAGATCATAAGGGTGTTTTACACTTCCTTCGTTTGTGGTTTAAGGAAATGTCTATCCTTTGGCCACCACCATGCCTTCCATTCAAAGCTGGATTCACAAGAGGACAACCCACCACCTCTATCAAGTCGTTCCAAAGCTCTATTGGCAAGCAGACTTTTACTCCCATAGAGGTGGGAGATCAATTGATCTGTTCCTTTCCAACTTCTATTGTTGATATCCCAAAACTCACCTATATGTCTAAGTCCTTTGTTATTGATCTTTCTGGCAGAGGTGGGAGATCAGTTGATCCGTTTCTTTCCAACTTCTGTTGTTGCTATCCCAAAATTGACCTATACATCTAAGTCCTTTGTTATTGATCTTTGTGGCAGTCTCCCTCTAGAATGGATTAAGCATCAAACTTCTTATCTTAAAAAGCCAAGGGGACCAGTGAATAATAGAATTGTGAAAGTACCTAGTTAATTCTCTCCATTCCAAGGCCTCATTACCTTGTTATATTTTCAAACTAGTTCGCTCGTTGTGCCACCAAGTTTAAGGACCGCCCTCGAGGGGGAAAATAACTTGTTGTGTACCTCCAACCCTCTCCACTATCCACCTTGCCAGTGCAGTTGGGCCCTATCTATCATGTCCTTAGTCATGATGGCCCACCATGCCTGATATTGCTTCGTGATTACTACCATGAACTTGGCACACAGGGCCTTCACATGAGTACAAGGGTTAAGGATCTCAATAATTCCTTGCTCAAGAGGTCTTGCTATAGAGTCCAAACCTGCCCATGGCCACGATATCGAGTCTTTAGTACTGTTTTTTCACAAGAAATCTTTTCATAGGTTTTAGGAATTCTTTGTGGCTACACTTGTCTAGCTTTAGCAGAGGCCTATTGAAGGCTAAGTAGGGGAGCATAGTTGAGTTGACCACCTTCACCTGACTCGCAAAGGGCAGAAGTGCGTACTCCCATCTTCACATCTTGCTCATCACCTTACCCATAACCCAAAACAATCTTTGATTGTGGCTAACATCCACCCCCAATGGGGCCCCTAGGTGCCAAAACACCTTCCCTTTAGACACTATCTCCCGGGACCATAAGGTCGGATCAACCAATTTATTTTCTGTGAGCGAGATCCATCTAGATTTTTCTTTGACCCTAATACCACAACAAGAGTTTTTACAATATCCAGAGCCTTCCTGATCACTTGAGGGCATGCAAGGGATTCATCCGCAAACATCTTTTCAAGAAGTTGGTCATTATTTGGAAGAGACAATCGTTGAATCTCCCCTCTAGTAGCACTATCTTCAGACATTGTTACCAAGGGATGCGATCCATTGGCAAATATGAGCTCTATTGGAAAATACTAGAACACACTCTTGTTTAGTGAATGTTGCATACTCTATGCCGACCATGGTAGCCAAAATGTTATCATAGATTGATCTCCCCTTGATATTTCCATGCTGGTGGGGAGTGATAACCTTGTTTAGAAGGGGAGAAAGCATGAGGATTGTAGATTTGAAAATAATTTTATAGGCCATTGACATCATACTAATGGGGCACCAATGTTTCAGGTGGGAGCAATATATCTACGAGTTTCGGGATGGGTTTGATGAGACCTCCTTTAATGCTTGAATCAAGGACTCCCTCGGTTAGGGCTTGGCTAGCCAACTTTGCTATGGGGGACTTCAAGTCATCCCCCAGAATTCTTTGAATAGATCCATAGTCAAGCCATCCCACCCCGGTGACTCTCTTTACCCAGAGCTTGTAACGCTAGAGAGCATTCCTCCTCCGTGAACATCCTCTTTACCAAGTTGGCGCTAGAGAGGGAGACCAATTTTTTAACACCTTTAAGAAGAGTATCTTTGGATTCACCTACCTCTGAGGAGAGGGGCTCAGATTGTCCTATGATTTGATGTAGGTGATCAAGCATCAACTGGGTCATTTCATTAGAGTCAATAATATCATTTCCATCCCCATCAGTGAGCGAGTGGATAAGGCCCCAATTTCTCTTGACTTTGAGGGCCTTGTAGAAGTGAGCTTTATTACCCTCCTCCAACAAGAGAAAGGTCTTTACGGATAAAAATTTTGGCCTTTCTCACCTCATCAAGCATTAGTCTGGACAATTTACACTTAGCTTGTAGCCACTTTTTATACTCAGTCTTTCGATGATGATCCTACATGCTTTTTAGCTGGTAACAACTCTACTTCGCCTGCGAGTAGCTTCAAGTGCCCCTCGTAGTCTTTCTTTCTTCTAGGGCCCGCAATTTTGATTGCTTTTTGAATATTCTTGGCAAAGATATCCCAAGCCTTAGGACTTGCCAAATCCACATCTTTACGAAGATTTTTCACAGATTTCAAGGCTAGGCTTTTAAATAGAGTGTCCTTAAAAAGATGAACCCCTATCGTAAGAAGCTTCTTAGGCCCTTAGGGGCATAGAACTTGTCCTTTGTTCCATTTTAACTTAATGCTCAAAGGCAGGTGATCCAACATGCATTGAGAAGTTACCACCTTCATTTCAAGCATTGATGGTAGCCACTTAGCTTTGTGTGAAGAGTAGCAATGATCAAACTGAGAGTCCGTGCCGGAATACTGCATGCTTGTGTACTTAAACTCTGGCATGCTATTCCAAAGGCCCACCTCCCACAAATCTGTAAGCATCCACTTCTCACATAGACATGGCCATTTGACCTTTCAGATCCGGTTAACATTCTTGAGGATCAAGTCTTGTCCTTTCTCTTCTCCACCATATTGAAGTCTCCCACCAAGAGCCATTCCCCTTCCACATGGATATCATTAAGTTGATCCTAGAGTTTGGCCCTTTCCTTCATAGAATAGGGTCCATAGATATTGAAGATAGTCCATAAGCTGACCTGCCCACTTGTAGAAGCTCGTGGATCACCCAATAATTGATATCCTTGCCTTTCCTAACGTCTTCCCAGAAGAGTGAGTTGTTATTTTGGGTTTTGAGCCCCTTGATGTTCTAAGAATAAACGCTTCCATTACTGTGAGAGGGGTACAAACTCCTCCCACCTCAAGGAACTCTTCCTCCATGCCCTCTTTTTCATGTTGTCCTCCTCCATCAGTCCTTTCCCCTTGTCCTTAGTAACCTTGAGGTTTTCCAAGTTGGCATCCTGAAGAACCTCAAAGATGTTATCATATAAGAAGGGGGTTTTAGGAAGGCTTCTTTAATAAGCCTGTCCGTACTTGCTTGCGATTTGAACCTCTTGCAAGAGATGTTAGATAAATTTTTCCAATCTTTGTCTTTTTTATCAAAAGAGGGTGAGAGAATAATCTTCTAAAACGCTAGGGAGGTTGTTTTTTTTGGGCAGCGAAAGTGAAGTGGTATCTTGGAGTGGCCATTCCATTCATATGATGGCCTTTGGCGGGCTTCTTCAGATTCTTATGGTTTTCCTTGTTAGTGTTAGGTAGTCCTTCCACTTGTGCCTTTTCATTAATACCTAGTGGAGGATACGTGGATTTTGTATCCATTTGAAGCATAGCATGCACGCTTTTCTCCCCAACAACTGTGTCAAGGGTTGAGACCAAGGCAACTGGACATGATCTAGCAAAGTGCCCAAATTTGTGCATTTGAAGCAAGCACCAAAGAAGGTGCCAAAGTTTAGAGGAACAACCTTAAGGCCAGCCCCACATTCACCACCAGATTTTTGGGATGAGGCTTCCTGAGATCGTACCAAATGCACACTTTACTAGAGGCATTACCAACTGCCTTGCAATGACAATCATAAAGGGGAACCAAGGGTTGCTCCAAGGTCTTTCAAGTTGCTTCTTAGCCACAATGAAAGGTTGAAAAATTCCACCCATATCGGGAACAAATCATGTAACGCATCCGAGGACTCAAATGAAGGATCCCAAGGAAGTACACACAGTGGCGACCTAAAGAGAAATAGCAATTTTTTGGAAATAACCTTGGCAATTGCCACCTTGTCTCGTTGAATTGCACAAAGAAGAATCATTTTGCTAGATATTACACGTTAAGTACTCCTCCTCCTTGATTTAGGATGTGGAGCTTTGAAGCCAATTGATAAGCTCAGCTTTAGTGGACACCTTGCTTATGAATCCGAAGACAAGTGAAGATTTAACGGCCTCAGTGAGTTTTTTCTTAATCAGCAGAGGAGGGACAACAACAATAAGTGTATCCTCCACTTCCATGTTTTTTTTTAGAACTTGATAGGCTCTATCACCTTTGGAAACGTCTAGGGGGTCGGTCTGCACCCGTGCTTCCTCCAACATTCTTTAATTAAGGAACATCAAACTTAGAATTTTGGCCAGCTCTTTCTCGATCTACACCTTGCGTTCTTTAATGACCTCGTTGTTCATCCCCGATAGGCTGCCCTAGCTACCCCCATGGGGAGGGCCCTAACCCCCTTCTGTACCTTTGTCCTCTCTGTCAGGTGGTGGGTCCTTTACCTCACCATTGGCCCCCACCATTGCCTCCGCATACGAAGTCTTGTGCTTGTTATTGGTGTCCATGGCTGATTATTGATAGGGATTGCCTTTGTGAGTGACCCTTGCCTAAGGTCCAAGAACTAAATAAAAGCAGAGTCCAAAACTAGTTGGATTGCGTAGATGGATCACAATCCAAGTAGTGATGGATCGCTCTCTCAGGGGTAGATTGCACCTACGAAGGCCCAAGTTTTAACATTTAATGGCCTAAAAACTTGTGTGTAGCAGAAATTATCATGAACATACTGGGTATTTCATTAGAATAGATTCCTAATGAGAATTACAAGAGTGCTTGGGTGGAGAGAGCAACAAAAAGCATAACACCTAGTTAGATAGCATGAACAATACTTTCAAAAGAGAGAGAAATTAAGCTATTGACAACAGTTGAGGACCGGATTTGCATGGAGCTGGCGGTCCCCCCTCCAAAATACTTTGTATTATGGTTTCTCCCATCAAGAGAGACATTGTACAATACAATTCTTTGTGTTCCTTCAAGACTAGCTAGTGCAATGAAGATGAAAGCTTCATGCACTAAGCAAAACACTTAGCAAACACAACATCAATTATCCCCGGTCTCAGACCCAAGACCTCACACACCTTCAAAGATGGTGAGAGCTAGCAGAGTATGAGAGTAGATTGAGAGGAAGAATGAGTATCTTACGAGAAAGATGTACATCTCCTCACATAATCACTCATATTAGCATAGCTTAGCTTAGTAATTAGCATGGTAGAGGAGATGAGCATGCATTGAAGCTTGGATCTTGGTTGGATTTGCATCGACATGTGTGTGATAATGCCTTGCAAAAATCAGCCCCCTCTCTCTCTTGGTCGACCCCTCTTGCTATTTGTTCTTGCTACCCTCTCATTGGACCTACCTAGGGCTAGCCAATGACAATTAAGCAGTATAAGTGATAGCCTTTTGACATGTGTCCCCCTTTCCCCTTTTGTGAGAGCTTTAGGTAATTTAATAATTCAACCAAACTCTCATTGGACCCCTTTGCCTCCTGGCCAATAGGAATCAGGCAAGCCATTGGGCTGCTGAATGCTCATTGGACCCCTTGGGAGACTGTCCAATAGTCTTCTAGAGGACTTAATTCTCATTGGTTCTTTTATTAAGTGTTTTTAAATTAATTAAACTAGATTTACTCTAGCCTAATTCTCATTGGTCCATCTCCAAGGCCATCCAATAGGAATTGGGTACACCTTGTGGGCATCTGGCCTAGGGAGCTAACATGTGTCCCTCATTCCCTTTGTGTAAAGGGAGTTTGTGTGTGTGTGTGTGTGTGTGGCTTTCTCTCTCATCCCCTACATGCAAGGCTGGCCCCCACCCAAGTAGGGATTGCAAAGACTTTTTTGTACACACACAAAGCATCCAATTCCCTTAAGGTTGACCTTTGGACACAACCTTTGAATTTTGGAACCTTATCATTTTGGAAGTCTTAATGAGCTGAACCTTAGGGTCTTTTTAGCCCATTGTTGCACATGGCTCTTTTGCAGATGGCCCCCCCTTTGGATCCCTATTTTCCCTCCTTTGGATCCCTACTGTGGCCGGTCTGCTAGCTTAACCAATATTCTAGCTTTTTCTCCCCTGGAACTTCCCCATATTAAATGATCAGTTTAACATGAGAAAATCATTTAGGAGAATTAGATATTGATTATTATGACATTACCTCTCTCTTGAAATCATAGTCGTCCTCGACTATGGTATAGAGAAGATAAAGCATATTCATGAGTCCTTTTCTTAGCGGGTAGAAGATCCCTATGTTACCCTACGACATCATTCCACAATGGATGACTAGTCCATTTGGCGCTTGAGAGCCTGAGGCTGCCGCAAGCATGTCTGCACATTAGTCCTATCAATCTTCCATAGTAGAGTGACAAGCTCTACTTGGTGTTTGGGAGACGTCGTCTCCGCAAACTTGATCTAAGTATGCATACTACTTCATTTTTGTGCATAATAAAGAAAAAGAGAGTCTTATAACTTTCTTCATTTTTAACATTTTGTACATTTGCTTACTCTTGGGAAGCATTGTAAGCATTGACAAGGTTTAGGTTATCCTTTAATTGTATGCCTTGCATCCATCTAGCATCTTCAAAAGGATAATTCTTCAACTTAATAAGATATCGTCGGATAGTCTTACTGCCTCTTAATACCTTGTCCTCATGTCGGAGAATGGACTCGGGCTGCAGCACCTCCTCTTGGTCCTCGATATCCGGTGGGTCTGCAATAGTTGGTTCTTGAGGTGGCTCTCCTTTGTAAGGCTTTAATAGGCTCACATGGAAAGCATTGTGTATGAGCCAATGATTGGGCAACTTGAGTTGATAGGCCATCTCATTGACTGGCCTAAGAATCTGGAAGGGACCATAGTACCTTTTTGCTAGTTTAGCATAGTACTTTTGGTGTCCCGTAGGATTCTTGCCCGTCGTGTGCCTTAATCGAGCCTTGGGAAACTTTAATAGGACCCAATAATTTTCTTTAAAGGCTTGGGCTCTTCTCTGCTTGTCAGCAGCAACCTTTTGCCTTTGCTGTGAGATAGAGATAGCATCCTTAATCTTTTGAAAAGATTCTTGTAGGTCTCGGCTATACTGATCTGCAGCGAAGATCTTCCCATGTACCTGAAGTAGAAAGGGACTTTTTGATCTTCCCTCAATTACCTCGAAAGGTGCTTTTCCCGTGGAAGTATGTACAGTGTTATTGTAAGCAAACTCCACTAAGGGTAAGTACTTCTCCTGTTGGGATCTTTGATCTACTTCCGTTACATAGGCTTTTAGAACGAGAATTGTTAGGTTAGCTATTTCACTTTGGCCATCCGTTTGTGGATGATAGGCCGAAGAGAAGTTTAGCCTTGTCCCTAAATTCTCAAAGAGACCCTTCCAGAAATTACTGGTCATTCTAGGATCTCTATCCGACACTATGGACATTGGCAAGCCATGGTACTTGAAAATTTGTGAAATGAAGAGAGTTTCCATTTGATGGGCTTTGATAGTCTTTTTGACAGGTATAAAATGAGCTTGTTTACTGAACCTGTCTACTATCGTCCATATTCCCGTATTCCCATGGATAGACTTAGGCAATCCAAAGATAAAATCCATGGATATGCTCTCCCATGGTGAATTAGGGATTGGCAAAGGTTGAAGCAATCCAAGTTTCTTTCCTCTATCAAATTTTGTCTTTTGGCATACCACACATTTAGAAACATACTGTTGTATGTTCACTTTCATGGTAGGCCAATAGAAATATGTTTCAATTCCCTTTAAGGTAGACCGAATCCCTCTATGCCCCGCATAAGGTGGAGCATGTGATTCATACATTACTCGCACGTAGTGAGTTAGTAACACATAGTCTATTGTCGTAGAGAAGATAACCATCTTGTAAAGTAAATGGTTCTTCTTTCTTACCTAATGCAAGGGCTGAAATCACATCTCTAAAATCGGGATCAATAGCATACTCATCTATTATTGAAGATAGATCATTGTGAGTTGCTATGGAAACCGCATTCACTCTCGGCCGTCTTGATAGTGCATCAGCTACTTGATTATGCTTGCCAGCAATGTGAGCAATATGAAAATGAAATTGCAAAAGGAAATTTGCCCACCTCATTTGTTTGTCGGAGCTTGGTCTACGTCATGAAGTACTTAAGACTTTGGTGATCCATTCGCAGAATGAAAGGAGTCCCCAATAAATAGTGCTTCCATGAGTCTAAGGCATGTAGAACTGCAAGGAGTTCCTTTTCATATATGCCTAGAGCTTGCTCAACAGGGTCGAGCCTTCGACTCTCATAGCCTATGTCGTGCCCTTCTTGGAGCAAAACACCTCCAAGGCAATCACCACAAGCATCACATTGGACCTCAAATGGTTTTGAGAGATCCGGTAGTGTAAGTAGAGGTTGAGAGATAATCTTTTCTTTAATCTTTTCGAAAGCATTGTTCTCCTTAGCAAACCATGTATACCTAATGCTTTTATTTGTTAGGTCATGTAATGGTCCCGCAATTTGTGAGAACTTTTCTATGAAGCGTCTATAGTATGCACACATACCTATAAAGCTTCTTAGTTCATGAAGATTCCTTGGTTTAGGCCATCCTTTTATTACCTCTAACTTTGATGGATCCATTTGGATGCCATCTTGAGAGATAATGTGACCTAAATACTGAATCTCTTGCAAGAAAAATTCACTTTTCTTTCGATTAACATAAAGTTTATTCTCTCTCAAAACTTGAAATATTACCTGGAGGTGTTTCTTGTGTTCGTCTAATGAATTAGAGTAGATGATAATATCATCAAAGAACACTCCAGTGAAGGTTCGATGAGGCCTGAACAGATTCTCCATCAAGCGGTTGAATGTGGCTGGTGCATTGGTCAAGCCAAAAGGCATGACAATGTATTTGTAAAGACCAAATGTGGTGCGAAATGCGGTCTTTACAATGTCTTGATCAACTATCCTTATTTGATGATAGCCGCTTTTTAGGTCAATCCTACTGAAGTAGGTCGATCCTTGTAGCTTATCAAATAGGTCTTCTACCCGTGGAATGGGAAACCTATTCTTGATAGTGATCCTATTTAGTGCTCTATAATCGACACACATACGATATGTGCCGTCCTTCTTTTGCACTAGTAGCACAGGTGAGCAAAATGGAGATGAGCTAGGCCTAACCATGCCCTTTTCAACTAACTCATGCACTTGCCACATAATCTCCTCTTGTTGATCTTGAGAAACTCTATAAGGAGGTTTGTAAGGCGGTGAACTTCCTGGAAGAAGTTCAATTGCATGGTCCTCATTACCTCGTTTAGGAGGTAACTCACAAGGGATGTCGTCAATAAAAACATCTTGAAACCCCTTGAGAAAACTGGATAACTCTAATTCCTTTTTGTTGATTTTATTTTCTTTTGCTAAAGCATTAGGTTCATTTTGAGAATCTTTAACAAAAATCATGTACACGGAAATAGAGCTCTTTATTGACTTGTTGAAATTTGGTGTATGTACAATGGGAATAGTGTTACCCATTTCCTTAGCATCTATATACATGTCTTTTTCCCTGAACTTAAAGGAGATTCTCCTTTCAAGAAATTTAACATTGGCAGCCAGGCGGTCAAACCATGGTGCCTCTAGGATTACATCCTCATGCTTGAGAGGAGAGATAAAGAAGTCCTCTTTGTCCACATAGCTTTGAACATGAAGCCTCAATTTCCCAATTAAGGGAGTGACTGAAGCTTCTTGCTCCTTGAAAGCACTGTCTGCGGGTAGAACATCTCCCATCTCGTAGGCTTGTATGCCTAGCTTGGTGGCCAACTCTATAGATATAAAATTGTAAGTAGAACCAGGGTCAAAGAGAGTAAAAGCATCATGTTCTCTTACCTTTCCCCAAGCATGGCATAGAGGAGATCCTTTGTGATGAGTTTGGTGAGTCTCCTCCTCTTGGATTTCAACCAAGGAAGCTCTAGGAGGATCTTGGCGGTTGTTCTTTTGGGGACAAGCGCGGTACACATGCCCTTGTTCGCCGCACTTGAAACACCGGTTATCCTTGCGATAATGCTCAAGCTCTTCAGGAGAGAGTTTGTTTTTACCTTTGTAAACTCCCTTCTCTTTAGCTTTGTTGGAGTTGCCCTTAGGAGACTTTTGGACATTGTCCTTCCCCTTAGGCTCGTTGGAACCCTTGTTTTCCGTGGGCTTATTATTTCTTTTAGCCCTCGTTTGGAAATTGATTCGAGAGGCCACCATAGTATGGTGTATTACCGCCGATATGGTACGTGGCCTTTGGGAGTTGACATTCTCCGCCATTTCTCCGGTTAAGCCCGCACAAAATTGTTGCTTTTTCTCTCCAAAATCCAACTTTTTGAAGACAGTGGCTTTGAGTTGTAAGTCCCAAAACTTGTCTACATATTTGTGGATGGATTCATAGGGAGAGAGCTTTAAGATTCGCCATTCGGTGAGTACTTTGTCTTTGGCATCGGTGGCCAAAAACTGCTTCATAATGGAAGCTCTTAAATCTTTCCATGTTTGTGGAGCTTCACCGTTGGCTCGTAGGCTAGACCACCATTGCCTGGCGGACTTTTGAAAGTGCATAGCTACATGGCATAGCTTAGAGGACTCCGTGAAGCCCTCATCTCCAAACGCCACATCGAACTGTTGGATAAAGGCCAAGACTTTGTCCATAGCACCAAAGGTGCCATCATAGGTAAGGAAAGAGATGCTCTTCCCTCCCTCTTTGAACTTCTTCAGCTTGGATGACCTCTTCCATGCGGCATAGGATTTCCTATGGGCTCTTCTTTTTGATGGTTCAAAGGTTGCACCATCACTTTCTTCAGAAGGTGAAGAATTTGAAGAAGGTGGAGAAGAGGGTGACCTCTTTCTCACCTTTTTCTTGTCTTGATCTTCGTCGTCTTCACCATCACTTTCATAAGAGGAAGAGGATGAAGAAGATGGAGAAGAGGGTGTCCTCTTTCTCGCCTTTTTCTTCTCTTTCTTTTTATCGTCCCTCTTTAAATTATGGTGTGGAGAAGAGTGTGATGGTATTCTCTGCTTTGCTGGTGATGGAGAGCGTTTAGCCCGCCGTCTTCGTGGAGCCATCTCCGCCGAGGTGGCAGGAGACTCACTTCTTTCTCGTTCCTTCGGTGGAGGCTCTTGAGTTCTCCTTTGGGAAGGAGATGCATCATCAAGAAGTAAATTCTTGAGCCCTTTGTATGGATTCTCTTCTTCTTCCCGAATCGGAGAGAGACCTCTGTTGGGAGTCTCACAAGGAGGCTTCCTAGGTGTTATCTCGTCATGGTGATGAGCTAGGAGAATCCCGTGAGCACGGAGCTGCCGTTGCACTTCACTTTGGAGAGATGGATTGCCCATGGCTTGTTGAAGCCTAGAAACAAGATAGTTAACAAGCATCGGAGCATCATTAGTAGCTTGCTCATTAGAAAAATCAAATTTATCAACATTAATTTCACTCACTTTACTATTGTCAGCCATTCTAACAACTTTTAGGTGTAAAATTTTTAGGTGTACTTTGGCACTTCATGCCCTAGTTGCTACTCCTCTTTACCCATTTAGAAAAAGCACTCAAGCTACTGTACTCGTGGCTCGAATACCATTAATTGCAAGGAATATAAGAGAGGGTCGTTCAACACCAAAATAGCACCGGCTTCTGTCAAGCTTCTAATAGCTCAATAGTGGTTAAGCCGTAGGCAAGCCCCGTAGGACTCCACTATTAAGACCATAGCTCTCGACGGTGATGCCCCGTTAACTGCACGAAGGTAGGCGCACTGCAAGGCTAAAAAATCCCTATTCTACTTACTCACACGCAATTAATAATACCAACCATTTATCGCTAGCTTGAGGACCTCCCTTCTTGAGCAAGAAAAGAGAAACCTTGTGCTCTGATACCAATGTAACTTTTAATGGCCTAAAAACTTGTGTGTGGCGGAAATTAGCATGAACATAGTGGGCATTTCATTACAATACATTCCTAATGAGAATTACAAGAGTGCTTGGGTGGAGAGAGCAACAAAAAGCATAACACCTAGTTAGCATGAAAAATACTTTCAAAAGAGAGAGAAATTAAGCTATTGACAACAATTGAGGACCGGATTTGCATGGAGCCGGTCCCCCCTCCAAAAGGCTTTGTATTATGGTTTCTCCCATCAAGAGAGACATTGTACAATACAATTCTTTGTGTTCCTTCAAGACTAGCTAGTGCAATGAAGATGAAAGCTTCATGCACTAAGCAAAACACTTAGCAAACACAACATCAATTATCCCCGGCCTCAGATCCAAGACCTCACACACCTTCAAAGATGGTGAGAGCTAGCAGGGTATGAGAGTAGATTGAGAGGAAGAAGGAGTATTCTTACGAGAAAGATGTACATCTCCTCACATAATCACTCATATTAACATAGCTTAGCTTAGTAATTAGCATGGTAGAGGAGATGAGCATGCATTGAAGCTTGGCTCTTGGTTGGATTTGCATCACAAAGCCAAGAGTTGTTGGTGTAGGCCTCCCTTCTCACAAGCTTGGAGTAGGTGGTAAGCTTTCCATTAAAGCTTGAGAAGGAGAGAGAGTCTTCTTTACTTCATACATGAGATTGTGTGAGTGTGTGTGTGATAATGCCTTGCAAAAATCATCCCCCTCTCTCTCTTGGTCGACCCTCTTGCTATTTGCTCTTGCTACCCTCTCATTGGACCTCCCTAGGGCTAGCCAATGACAATTAGGCAGCATAAGTGATAGCCTTTTGACATGTGTCCCCCTTTCCCCTTTTGTGAGAGCTTTAGGTAATTTAATAATTCAACTAAACTCTCATTGGACTCCTTTGCCTCCTGGCCAATAGGAATCAGGCAAGCTGTTGGGCTGTTGAATGCTCATTGGACCCCTTGGGAGACTGTCCAATAGTTTTCTAGAGGACTTAATTCTCATTGGTTCTTTTATTAAGTGTTTTTAAATTAATTAAACTAGATTTACTCTACCCTAATTCTCATTGGTCCACCTCCGAGGCCATCCAATAGAAATTGGGTACACCTTGTGGGCATCTGGGCTAGGGAGTTGACATGTGTCCCTCATTCCCTTTGTGTAAAGGGAGCTTGTGTGTGTGTGTGTGTGTGTGTGTGTGTGTGGCTTTCTCTGTCATCCCCTACAAGCAAGGATCGCCCCCTCCTAAGTAGGGATGCGTAAAGACTTTTTTGGACACACACAAAGCATCCAATTCCCTTATGGTTGACCTTTGGACACAACCTTTGAATTTTGGAACCTTATCATTTTGGAAGTCTTAATGGACTGAACCTTAGGGTCTTTTTAGCCCATTGTTGCACATGGCTCTTTTGTAGATGGCCCCCCTTTGGATCCCTATTTTCCCTCCTTTGGATCCCTACTGTGGCCGGTCTGCTAGCTTAACCAATATTCTAGCTTTTTCTCCCCTGGAACTTCCCCATATTAAATGATCAGTTTAACATGAGAAAATCATTTAAGAGAATTAGATATTGATTATTATGACAATAAATGTATATTGGAATACTCCAAGCTGTTAATCCAATGTGTATCATGCTCCCAAGTTTCAACAAGAAGTACAACATTGGCTTTGCTTGTTAGTTCATCAATACCAATCCCTGCATTCCATGGCTATCCATTACAATCCCAAAAGCATATTTTCATTTGTAACTCGGTCTCATAGGTCACGCATCCCTATTTGCTCGAGGGATTTGCCTCCTTCTTGGGCACATTTTCTTCGTGAGAGATCTCCTTGTTTTTCTTATTCTTTTTCTCATATGCCTTGCGACGCATATTTTGTTGCTTAATAGTGTGATCTTCACATACAAAAAAATTCTATCCCTCAAATAGATCCAACTATTATCAAGGACAATCTTTCTCCCGAGCAAGGAGCTCCTTGCTTACCCACTTTATGTGCTCTATAGATCATAACTCCGGACATGCCAAAGTGGGTTTGGAAGAAATCTTCAAGAACAATGGAAAGAGAAGGAAGTGTCTCTAACTTCTCTTTGAGAAGTCCACAAATAACAATGTTCTTGGAACGTCTCTCCCATTCCTTCAACTCCTCCACATCCACATTCTCAACATTCTTTGTTTGATCATAGATTGCATGAATGAGGAATTAGGAACCACATTGCTACCACATTCATCAGCCCAAGACTTGTTCCTACATACATTTTTCATGTCGCATACATCCCCCGGCTCATGGTGTCAAATTTCTCCTCTTTCAATACATGGTCATGCTCTACTTTGCTCATGCGCTCCTTCAAAGCATTCAAATCCACAAGAGAGCATTTACATTCCTTGACTTCCTTTTCAAGTTGCATCAAACGTGTTGTTTGCATATCAAGTGTCCTCTTGAGATTCTCATTCTCAAACACAAGTACTCTTAGTGTGCCATTCTCCATTGCAAGTGCCCATAAGTCTTCGCCTTGTTTGTTTACGCTCTGTTGCAACGATACCAAGTATATCATGATCATGGTTTCTGATGTCCTTGGTTGGGTGGTTGTGTTTCTATCTCCACACTTAGGAGATTTTGGATCATTTTCCACAATGGTTGTGGACCTTGTTGAAGAAGAAGAACCCTTGCGAGTGCTAGAAGACATTGTATGCAAAATAAGATATGAGACTCAACTTTCATGAACCTGTTCACTTTGGAAATGATGCTACATAAATGCATTTCATAACTCTGAAACTTTTTGTCTTTCCATCAAGACCTAGAGGGCATCATGCTCTTCGATTGAAGCTATAGATCACCCAAATCGGAGTTCAGATGAAGAAGTTGTGATCAAAAGAGTAAACTGTTGTCTACTAGATCAAAAAATGATTGCACTAGGGGGGGGAGAGAGAGAGAGAGAGAGAGAGAGAGAGAGAGAGAGAGAGAGAGAGAGAGAAATTGTGAGTTATGTGTGTTCTTTCCCTCTTATATGTGATCTCTCTCTACAATGCACATGCACCTCTGTAGTTGCTCAATGCTGACTCTCTCTCTCTCTCTGTGTGCAGAATGCAATTGTGAGTTATGTGTTCTTTCCCTCTTATATGTGATCTCTCTCTACAATGCACATGCACCTCTGTAGTTGCTCAAATCTCTGGTGTTCTCTCTCTCTCTCTCAGGATTTGTGCATGAGCCCACCTGCCTCTTCACCTCCTGCATCCAGTCAACCCAACTTCTTGGCTCCCTACTCCTGCTCCTGCTTTTCCTCTGCTTTCCTGCTCCCGTTTTTCTTTGTTGTAGGTGCAACCATGTGGTGAGCCTGAAAAAGGCTCTCCATTATAGGATCAATAGATGAGAAACAGTGAGTGAGAAATCACTTCACTTTCATGGACAGCATATGAGAAAGAGTGAGCGACGAATTGCCGCTCTTTCATGAATAGCTCAGGTATAGGTATGTGGCATGGAAGATTGTGAATAGATTTATGATTGTGTCCGTGCTTAAGGTTTACAAAATTGGAAATAAGGTTGTGGCATGGAAGATTGAGTCAAAAATATATGGTCCGCTGCTAGTTGTATCCACGTTTAAGGTTGGAAACTTGTGTCCAACTTTATCATTTATGATTAATGGTTATGTCTGGGTTCATGGTTTAAGGGTTTACAATATATGGTTTATGGTCGTGTCCAAGTATAAATTGTTGTGCACAAGCTCAAGATTTACATAGTTGTATCTTGGTTTTTGACTTACGATTTATGGTTGTGTCTGGATTTAGGGTCCATGATGGTTGTGTCCAAGCTTATGGTGTATGGTTGGCTATGTCCAATCCTAAGGTTACATACTTGTGTTCAACTTCAACGTCTATGGTGATGTTCGGGTTTACGGTTTATAATTGTGTCCACATCTATAGATTAGAGATGGATGTATCCATGTTTGTGTTTGAGTTGTGGTTTATGATGTATGGTTGTATCTTGTGTTAGGGTCCATTATGGATGTGCTCAAATTTATGGTTTATGACTTTCCTCACACATAGGGATGTAAGGTCCACAAACCCAAAGTAAATGAGGTGAAAATGAATCATAGGGCAACAAACATATTCCTTTGAATTAGACACTCAACCACACAATTGGCTACATGCACAGTTAAATCTATAAGAGCTATGGTGGATAGAGAAGAGAGACTTTCAACTTTTGAAGAATTCTCTGAAAATATAATGAGTTAATGCTCCTTGTCTTTAGAAGCTCTTTTTTGCTTATGCTATGGAACGAAGCCTTAGTGCCTAGAGATAGCATCCATAAGGAAGAGGTTAAAGGCCAAGTGGGTTATGAGTGCCGTGGGAAAGTGCCTTCAATGGGGAGGGTAGCAAGGGTAGGCAGGTGTGAGTAGTTTGAGCAGTTTGCGACTCCACACCCCCCCCCCCCCCCCCCCCTCCCCTCTCATGACCCAACCAAAATCCAATTGTCCCAACTTTGTCCTCACTTGAAGGTGGTTCTCACACACCAAAGTGGACACACACACACACACACACACAATTAAGAGATTAACTAGGGGTTAATCTCTTTGTTTTTAGAGTTTAAGGGCTCAATACAAAGACAAATTAGAGATCTCGTAGCACAAATTCCAATGCAAATAGACGAGTCTTTTATTTATGTGCAAAAATCAAGCATAGAAACACTCAAGATTGGTGAAAAATGACCCAATCAGTGAGCAAAAATGCATAAATTAAGCATACTTGATAAAGAAATTGAGTCAACTGGGGGTCAATTTTAGAAATTAGGAGCACACAAAAGCATAGTTGAGATAAAATGTATGTTGCAAATGTAATCAAGAAAGTCCAATAAAGAGGCGAAATTACACAACCTAATATTCAATCTATAGTGCCCATATAGAAGTTCCCAAAGAACAATGCTAGAGGTAATTAGTCTTGCTTGGTGAGCATTGCTATAGAATATTTATATAGCATAACAAGATAGATGCAGATTGACATCAAGCATCTAGCACTAAAGTAAACAAGTACAAAGTGCATTGTGAATTTTACTTTAAAAAAGAATTGCATATAATGATTGGTCACCTCTATAGCTGTCTATAAAATGGTCCAATTTCACGGCTTTCTTTACTATTGTTTGAGCAGTGAGACCAAGGCACTGCTCTTTGTCATAGGTGTTCTAATTTTTGGAGTGCAGTCTGTTACTTGCTTAGTTGGTTGTGATTACCATCACATCAGCTTTTGTTGTGGAATACGAGCGGATGAGGAGAACCAATTGATAGGCAACAACAATAGCTTAGCTTGGAACTTGGTGAAGAAGAAAGTTGTGTCCTATATGGCTTACTATACAACAAAGGGCTACTAAAGGGGGTAATTGAATCGAGCAAAGGGTTACAACTTAATCATTCTACTTGAACCCTACTCGTTAAACTACTTTGGTATTTTTTTGCAAATTATCATTCACCTTGGTAATATCTAACAACTTTTAGGTGTACTTTGGCACTTCAAGCCCTAGTTGCTACTCCTCTTTACCCCTTTAGAAAAAGCACTCAAGCTAGTGTACCTGTGGCTCGAATACCATTAATTGCAAGGAATAGAAGAGAGGGTCTGTCAACACCAAAACAACACCGGCTCCTGTTAAGCTTCTAATAGCTCAATAGTGGTTAAGCCGTAGGCAAGCCCCGTAGGACTCCACTATTAAGACCATAGCTCTCGACGGTGATGCCCCGTTAACTGCACGAAGGTAGGCGCATTGCAAGGCTGAAAAATCCCTATTCTACTTACTCACAGGCAATTAATCATACCAACCATTTATAGCTAGCTTGAGGACTTCCCTTCTTGAGCAAGAAAAGAGAAACCTTGTGCTCTGATACCAATGTAACATTTAATGGCCTAAAAACTTGTGTGTAGCGGAAATTAGCATGAACATAGTGGGAATTTCATTACAATACATTCCTAATGAGAATTACAAGAGTGCTTGGGTGGAGAGAGCAACAAAAACACCTAGTTAGATAGCATGAACAATACTTTCAAAAGAAAGATAAATTAAGCTATTGACAGCAGTTGAGGACCGGATTTGCATGGAGCCGGTCCCCCCTCCAAAAGACTTTGTATTATGGTTTCTCCCATCAAGAGAGACATTGTACAATACAATTCTTTGTGTTCCTTCAAGACTAGCTAGTGCAATGAAGATGAAAGCTTCATGCACTAAGCAAAACACTTAGCAAACACAACATCAATTATCCCCGGTCTCAGACCCAAGACCTCACACACCTTCGAAGATGGTGAGAGCTAGCAGGGTATGAGAGTAGATTGAGAGGAAGAAGGAGTATCTTACGAGAAAGATGTACATCTCCTCACATAATCACTCATATTAGCATAGATTAGCTTAGTAATTAGCATGGTAGAGGAGATGAGCATGCATTGAAGCTTGGCTCTTGGGTGGATTTGCATCCACATGTGTGTGATAATGCCTTGCAAAAATCATCCCCCTCTCTCTCTTGGTCGACCCCTCTTGCTATTTGCTCTTGCTACCCTCTCATTGGACCTCCCTAGGGCTAGCCAATGAGTATTAAGCAGCATAAGTGATAGCCTTTTGACATGTGTCCCCCTTTCCCCTTTTGTGAGTGCTTTAGGTAATTTAATAATTCAACTAAACTCTCATTGGACCCCTTTGCCTCCTGGCCAATAGGAATCAGGCAAGCCATTGGGCTGCTGAATGCTCATTGGACCCCTTGGGAGACTGTCCAACAGTCTTTTAGAGGACTGAAATCTCATTGGTTTTTTTATTAAGTGTTTTTAAATTAATTAAACTAGATTTACTCTACCCTAATTCTCATTGGTCCACCTCCAAGGACATCCAATAGGAATTGGGTACACCTTGTGGGCATCTGGCCTAGGGAGCTGACATGTGTCCCTCATTCCCTTTGTGTAAAGAAAGCTTGTGTGTGTGTGTGGCTTTCTCTCTCATCCCCTACATGCAAGGCTCTCCCTCTCCCAAGTAGGGATTACAAAGACTTTTTTGTACACACACAAAGCATCCAATTCCCTTAAGGTTGACCTTTGGACACAACCTTTGAATTTTGGAACCTTGGCATTTTGGAAGTCTTAATGGGCTGAACCTTAGGGTCTTTTTAGCCCATTGTTGCACATGGATCTTTTACAGATGGCCCCCCCTTTGGATCCCTATTTTCCCTCCTTTGGATCCCTACTGTGGCCGGTCTGCTAGCTTAACCAATATTCTAGCATTTTCTCCCCTGGCACTTCCCCATATTAAATGATCAGTTTAACATGAGAAAATCATTTAGGAGAATTATATATTGATTATTATGACACAAGTTGATTGCACCAAAGCCACACTTAATGAGCTTATTGCATCCAATAGACAATGCCTCCACCAACAAAATCTTCATCCAACCCCTCGGCACTCAGGTAGTTTGAGGATGGATCGCAATCCTAGAGGATGGATCACGATCCAAAGGCGGCATTGAAGGAAGGAGAATCTTGCAATCACTGCTTATGATTGGACTTCGAAGCATAGTGCAAAGATGACTGCCACATGGCTTACCACACAGCCTGCTTTGCTACAACACAAAAATGATGTGATTGTAGACACTTATTTAGATCTACTCCTCATCATAACACTCACCCCTCCGCTTTAGCAAACCTTCGTGTCTCAAGAACCTTGTTGGTTATTGTTTCACTCATTTAGATCTACTCCTCATGTAACTCCTTTAGGAAACCTTTGTGACTCAAGAACCTTGTTGGTTATTGTTGCACGATGATATTATTGTCACGTAGGCTACTTTTTGACACATAAATTGTAGGGTAAAAGGGCCAAGTTAAGACCGCCTAAGCCACGCCACGGATTGCAAAGCCCATCGTGCAACATTTTAAGCGTAGATGAGTGAAAAATGAAGCTGAAGGTGAGATCTACATGCAAGAAAAAACAGAGTGTGATCGAGAGTGCAGAGACGACACACGACATTGCCAAAGATTTCTAGTGTAACAAAATTTGGGGTTTGAAGCGAGACACCTTGGCAGAGTAATGGGTCCTTTTGCCGACAAGGCTTGATCTTGAGATCTAATGGTGGAGATTGATAAGTTTCCTGCTCTAATTACTCTACCAACGAACTATTCATGTCTTTATATGGGTGCAAGATGATTTTAATACGGAGGTTAGCAAGGTCCCTCAACACGGACCTGGCTTTTTATTGGCCCCTTTACCCTATATGGAAAGACACTTGGAATTTAAGATCCAAATAAGTCTCTCGTGTGAGGCTCTAAAATGAAAGGGCCAATTAATAGTCACTTGGAATTTACAATCCAAAAAAGCCCCATATGTGAGGCTCTAAAATGAATAGACCAATTGACCGTTTTAAAAAACAGAAGAAGTTTTTCAATGCGTCAATTGAAAAGATAGGTTCAATCACTATGCAAGGTAGGTTCGATTGAAAAATAGATCCAATCACTATGAAAAACAAGATGAAGGACATCTCACAAAGGCCTGCTAAAAACTTGAAAATATGGAGTAGGTGGGCCAGATTTTGAACCCATTAGTATGACTAGCTCGCACTACCTGCTTACGATGGGTCTCACTCGCTCTTACCAACGGTACAACGATAAGGCATGCAAACACTAACTTCATAAGCCCTACATTGAGAGAGAGAGAGAGAGAGAGAGAGAGAGAGAGAGAGAGAGAGAGAGAAAGAGAGAGATGTGTTTGATGCCTTTCTCTCTTGTCCATCGACGATGGAGTCCTTTCTCCTTGTCTATCTTTTTGATTTGTAGCCCATTTCAATATACAAACTTCTATTCTGCTCTAATTTGCTCTTTTTCATGTATAATAATTCTCTCTCTCTCTCTCTATATATATACACACACACACACACACACACACACACACACACACACACATTTATCCCATTCTTCCATACATGTATCCTCTCCCTTTCTCTCTATTTGATTTGTAGCCCATTTCAACATACAGACTCTATCCCAAAAAGTGTTGCTAGGCACTAGGAAGAGGTTGGGCTCTAGGAGGGCCTTTTTATTTGCTATGAGATTATGGAGGTGCCATGTGGGCAAGAATGGTGGGTGCATAAGAGAGGTGTAAGAGTGGTCAAAGGATGCACTTTTCCTTCCAAAAAACGAATGGAAAATTTTATGATTTTGAGACTTCTATAACTCTTAAATATGATCTCCAATTTGAGCAGAGATTATAGATGTATGATCTACACTCAGATCTCTTTCCGTAGATATATTACATGATATGGTTTTGTTGTTAGGAAATATGACGTAGCTAAATAGATATTTGAGTAGATTACTTAATGGAGAGAGATAGATTTCACACACAAGAGATTATAGAGTAGAGAGAGAGAGAGAGAGAGAGAGAGAGAGAGAGAGAGAGAGATTACACATGATATATGTGGTTCACCCAATGTGGGCTACGTCCATGGGAAAGCAGCCACTCAATGGCTTTAGTACTTCAAAACAAGAAGTATTTTACAAAGGGATTATACCCTCAATAGAGCTCCCACTTTGCTTCACTCTCACCACCTCACACCCACCTTGTTTTGAACCTTTTGGTTTTTGAATCTCTCCTTAGGCCTTCCTCTTGTTTCCACTGATAGTGCAGCACTTGATGATTCTCATGTGCTTCTCCTTTGTGTTTCCTTGCTTAGGAGAACACCCACAACATCATCAAACTTAAGAGTATTTGTGCCAGAAATAGAATTACTTACAACCATCACAAGGCTGTCCCAACTATCCGGTAGAGATGATAGTATAAGGAGAGCTCGCACTTCGTCATCGAAATTGATTTTCACCGATCAAGTCAACTTATGTTTGTGTTAAATTCATTTAGGTGTTCTGCAACTGAACCATTCTCTGCCATCTTTAGATTGAACAAGCGCTTCATAAGAAATACCTTATTGGATGCCGATGGTTTCTCGTAGAAGTCGTCAAGTGACTTCATCAAGTCCTCCGTGGTCTTCATCTCCGAAACATTGAAGGCCACCGTTGATGCCAAGCTTAACCGGATTATTCCCAGTTCCTTTCGATCAAGGACAATCCATGCTTCATCTGCCATTGTTGCGGGCTTCTTCACAAGACCGCGTAGTGGCAAATAGAGGTCCTTCTGGTAGAGATAGTCTTCAATGTGCATCTTTCAATGTTGGTAGTTTTTGTCTTTGAACTTCTCAATCTTGAGCTTTCCTTTCTCCGCCATAACTCCCACTCAATTCAAGGAATCCTTTCCTTGAGATTATTTAGCTACGAGCAAACTTTGCTCTGATACCAATTGTTTGAAATATGACGTAGCTAAATAGATATTTAAGTAGATTACTTAATGGAGAGTGATAGATTTTACACACAAGATGTTATAGAGTAGAGAGAGAGAGAGAGAGAGTACACACGATATACGTGGTTCACCCAATGTGGGTTACGTCCATGGGAAAGAAGCCACTCAATGGCTTTAGTACAAAAAAACAAGAAGTAGTTTACAAAGGGATTATACCCTTAATAGAGCTCCCACTTTGCTTTACTCTCACCACCTCACACCCACCTTGTTGCATCAACTTCACACTATGAAATGTTGTAGAAATGGCCTCCTTTTATAGGCCAAAAGGGCTTCCCTCTCTCATGAGAGGCAGCCATGTGTAGCCGCCCTTGTGTAGATAAGTCCAAATCGGACCCTCCAGTCCACCCATGTGTGGCCGTCCTTGAGAATACAGATCCGCTTTTGAATTCTACCACCGGCCAACCGACTGGTCGTTTTACGAACACCTTTCGGCCGTCGTCCACCCATAATATTCCGATGAAAAGGAATATTCCAATGGCCGTGAAAAGTTTGGTTTCCGACGAGTGATTTTTATTTCTGGCGAGTGATTTTCCTTCACGCATGATGGCTTCTCTTCATAATGAGGGCCTTACAAATGTGCGTTTTTACCACCAAAAATTACAAGGGGTAAATCAGGCTTCATACTTAACATTTGCTTGCTAGATTTTAAATTTCATTATAGGGAGCAACTTGAATTTAAATAAACTAATTGTTTGCCTGTTTGAATTCAAAAGTTGTCCTTTGATTGCTTTCTTAATACTAGAGGTTGTGCTCCCTTAAACCAATAAATAAAGAGGCCCTTCTAGACCCCATTCTCTTCCTAATGGAGGGAGGGAGTAGAGAATATTTGGTCACATTGGCATCTCAAAGTGACTACATGCAACGGATGCATAGTGGTCACTGGCACCTCACAAGAACTATGGCAGCTTCATAATTGAACCATGTATTTATTGAAGCCATTTTTCTCACATATCTGATATCAATTGCTATACCCACCCACTCAAGAGATATCAAGCCCAACTCAGCTAAGCTACATATAGTGGGGCTCCTCAAGCCCAAGTACAATCAAAGGTTGGGTCTATAGTAGCCGACTACTTTCATGAGCTGATGCATAGACATGAGGCGAGTGAGGGATACGAAATCTCGATCCATTGAGCCACCATAGGGATTAATAACATGAAAAAAACATATACCCAAGGGCTCTCTAGCTCTATTAATGCATTGTTAACCACTGGCGTCCACTTCTAGTAGTCATAGGCTGGGCTTGTAGGTCCAATAAGAAAAGGGTAAGAGTGATCGCCGATGAGAGGCGCACTCTAACAAGAACATTCAAGGGTTAGTTGGTTGAGTATGGGTGCCCAATTGTGAATGGGGCGAGCATATATAAAAGTCACCTAGACCTAAAAATCATATATTCTCTCATTTGTGCAATTGAAGAGTGCTCTTGCTCCATATCCATCTTCTTCTTCTTCATCTCCTTGTGTGTGTGTGTATGAGAGAGAGAGAGAGAGAGAGAGAGAGAGAGAGAGTGATCGAGCATTGCGACGATGACATGGTGGCAGTGAAGCGGTTGAGCACGGCAGCTCCTTCTTCTTCGCGGCAAGGAATCCTCCACGACACCAAGCGTAGAGCGGTGAGTGACACACCATTGTCATCTTTGAGTTTACTAGTTTAGGCTAGTTGCATGCTTGGAGCCATATGTGGCTCGCACATATTGCTAGGCAAGGCCCTTGCTTTGATACGTGCGGCAGAAGCTCACATTTTTGGTGCCCTTGCCGGGGAATCGCCCTGCACTAAGCTCAAGAGGTACTCTGTGCTTCTTCTCTCCATTCATGACCAACATAGACCCTATGCCATTAGAGAATGTTCACGTGAATACTCCATTCACTACACCCCCTGATTCTTCAAAGCGATTCCCTTCTGAGGTTATAGTACCTGATGGTAGAAGCCTTGCCGAAGTACAAGAAGTTGAGCGGTATATCATCGTGGCTAGGGAAAAGGAAATTGAGAGCTTACGTAAGGCAGAGCAATGGAAAGAGTTAAAAGCAAGCCCTATGTCAATGTCTTTGCTAGGAGAGAAATCGAGTGCTCCTGAATTAGCGACCACTAAGGGTCAACCCATAGAGAGTGACATTGCATCTAGTTCAAAGGACACCCCTAACACCTCAAGCCTAGATGGAGTGTTCCTAAATGAGAGCTGGGAGTACGAACACAAATGGAAACTCTAACCGACCTATACACAGGTCACACCTATCACGTGGGTTGGTTAGATGTCCTACAATCCACAACGGGTGCAACTAGTGTGGAGGATCAACAACAAAGAGTTTGTGAGGTCATCCATAGGGTTATTGAGCTAGAGAGACAGAACAAGGGGATCCATATTCCTTCAACGGGTGTCATGAGATTCTTGGATACAAGGAAGGCTAAACAACCAACCTTATCGCAAACGGAGACTCCCTCGGTAAGTCCGATGGATCCCCTATATGTTGTTTTGCCACTCAGTGCAATCTAAGCCCACAAGTGATAGCTTTACTTTTCCAAGTCTAGCTCATCTTTCCCTTGATGACACCATGGCTACCATGCCTACCTCAATGATGGGCATGCCAAGAAACACGCCATGCACCTCATTTGTTAGTAAAGCACCACTACATGGTAGCTCAATGCCGACAACGGCCCCTACAAGTGTGTACCAATTGTATGCACCTATGGGTCATCACACTCATGTAGCCCCTACCCCTCCCATTGTTTCAACAACCTATGCTCCACAACCACAACACCCAAGCTCTTATTTCCATGGGACCATATTGTCTTGCATTAGCATGTCACATTCGACACCTGCTATGCCTAGGGCCACACATATGAACTTTGGACTTCCACATGGCACAACACCGTACCAAATGTGGAAGCCAAGGGCTTCCTATGCGCCAAGACCAATGCTAATACCTACTCCACATGTAGTCTTCGGAGCACCTCCACCCATGTTTCCTACTCACTTAGGTGACTTGGCAACATTTTCTCACGCTATTGATCGTAACACGCCTGATAGAGAACCTAGAAATAAGGCAGTACAAATAGCCAAGCTCACACAAAAATTCAGTGGAGACGGAGATGTGAGAAAGCATATCTAAGTGTTTGAACAAATATGCGATTCTCTAGGAGAACACAATGACCTGCATAAGAGTAATGCTTTAAGCCTAACCTTAAGTGGGAAGGCTGGGGATTGGTATAGAACCCTAAGGGTGGAAGAAAAAAAGATTTACCCTACTCTTAGGAGACTGTTCTTAAAAGAATACATACAATAGAGAGTGCTTTGGGGTGTAGCCTCTCAGCTCTAGAAAGCCCAACGAGAGGAAGGAGAGTCGGTGAGAGACTTTATTAGTCGCTTGAAACATTTGAATTTTTGTTGTAATTCAAATGAGCGCTTCAATAAAAATCAATTGCTTGATAGATTCATTAGGGGATTACGACATGAGGATATCTACAATGGTCTAGTCATTAGAGGTATCACCACTTGGGAAGAAATCACCACCAATGCGATCCAATTGGAGGATAATTTAATGATTCAAGGAGAAAGAGTGTCTGTTGAGACTAAATCTATTAGCTCGCAAGCATTGGGGCATCAGCCAATGACCCTAAAGCCTATTTCTAAGGAGCCAAATATATCTAGGATGACTTTAGAAGATCTCACCAAGGCCATTCAAGAGAGTCTTAGAGACAATCATGCTCCGCAAAACAATCACATGTATCCAAGAAGGGAGCAACAATGGTGCTCAGTATGCTATGGAATGCATAGTACCAGTGAATGCCCTACTTTTAGAGTAAAATTCAATGGGAACTGCAATGTCTGTGGGAGGTATGGTCATCAAGCTAAGGACTGCATAGTATTTAAGTGCGCGATGGCCAATAGACCAACCTTAGTATGGACAAACACACCTCGAGTGCCTTCATTGATGTCGGACACACCTCTTGAACAAACGTCACAACACATGGTCCCTAGGGCCCAAAATGTTGTTCAAACAACACCCTTACCAACCTCTAGTGCTAGGACCGCAACCACCACATCGGAGAATCACTTCTGTGAATCAAGTGGGTTGTGAGTCACCTATTGCTTGTTTGGAAGGCTGTGATGAAGATATAGACCCTATTATTGCCTATGGGATGGATGCGCTTGAATAAAATCCACAATACTACATGGAGGACTATTGGGGACAAGTCAAACCTGTCTATCAAGTAGCTGCTCTTGCTGTAAGAGGCCAAAATATCAATTGCACCACCTCTTCAATGCTATGAGTGTGGAGTCCACATCGTGTGGCCAAGTGTCATATTACGCTACAAAAGAACGCCACACTAATGCAAATCAATCAAGCAAGCACTTCTACAATGCCAATACTCATGTGTAATCTATGTGGCATAGATCATTTGATTGCCCAATGTCCAAATAATCCAAATGCACCGAAGATCATGCCATTAAACTTAATTGAGGTTACCGAGGAACCATCACAAAGTACACATGTGGTACTAGTAAACGCACTCACACGATCGATGCTCCAAAAACAAAATTATATTCTTGAGGAAAGCGACACGGCATCAATTGCCCAATATCAAAAAAAGAAGAAAACACGAAGGAAGAGATTGCAAAAAGCAGCAAAGTCAGACCCCAATTCAAAGACCAACATAGGGACTGGTGAAGATCCCGTATATATGAACGACGCTGAAGAGGATTCTGATTCAGGTGAAACCATGGAGACCAAAATGACCACTAAGATAGAAACCAACAAGGAAGATCTTCATGAGCCAATAAATTGGACTACCCCATTAGCTTCGCAAGTCATCAATTGAATGATGTCGAGAGAAACTACACCATTACAAAGCGAGAAGGTTTAGGTATGATTTATGAAGTGAAGAAATTTTGCTACTACCTTCTGACCAACAAGTTTGTTTTTTGTGTTGATCATCAAGCCTTGTTGTATCTAGTAAATAAACCTTGTTCCACGGGAAGAATTACACGATGGTTGTTAATTCTCCTTGAGTTTGATTTTACCCTTGTGGTGAGACTTGGTAAAAGACATGTCATGGGGGAACATTTGTCTCGCATACCCAATGGTGAAGCCCCTACTGGAGTCAATGAAGAGTTTCCCGATACTTCTCTATCCCTAGTCGAAACCATACCTGAATGGAGTGAGAAGATTGTGAACTTTCTATAGTTAATGGTTTTCCACCCAAAGAGCTTCATAAGGACATAGCTCAAAAACTATTAAAAGAATGTGAACCTTACTCTCTCATTGCAGGACCTCTCTACAGGTTAGGGAAGGATGATATTCTTAGACGTTGTGCCCGTGAAGATGAGTATTTATACATACTACAAGAAGCCCACATGGGTATAGCCGGAGGACATTTCTCAGGGGAACTAACAGCTAGAAAGGTGTTGCAATCAGGCTATGGGTGGCCTACCTTATTCAAGGATGCATCACTTTTTGCAAAAGGATGTGATGAATGCCAATGTTACAAGATCACGCAACGAAATGATAGGATGCCCTTACATCTTGTTAAAGTGACTTAACCATTTGAAAAATGGGGTTTGGACTTTGTAGGCCCAATTAGTCTGGCAACTTGTAGCACTCAATCTCGATATATTATCGTTGCCACTGACTATGTGATAAAGTGGGCGGAAGCCAGGGCGACATGTAAGGCTGATGCGAGGTCAACTGCTGCCAAGTTTCTCTTTGAGAACATTATTACAAGATTTGGTTGTCCCTTTGAGATTGTGAGTGACAACGGTACTCATTTTATAAATGGAGTAATAAAAGAACTCACTACCAACTTTATGATAGCTCACCATAAGTCCACACCTTATTATCCAAAAGCAAATGGCCAAGCTGAGAGCACCAACAAGACCTTAATCTCTATCTTGACCAAAACATTGGAAGCTCATCACACAGATTGAGATTTAAAGTTGACTTTAGCTTTATGGGCTTATCGTACTGCGTACAAAGTTGCCATTAACTGCACACTTAAGATGGTGTATGGCCAAGAAGCGGTTATGCCATGGAAGTTTGTCGTTCCCAGTCTTCAAGTAGCTTCTCAAGAAGGTTGGGATGGTAACCCCTTAGTTGAGTGATTATATATTTTTGAAAGGCTAGATGAAGAGAGGCAATTGATTGTGCAAAATGCACTGGTGGAGAAAGATAGGAGGAAGAAATGTTTTGACCGTCATCTAAAGAACAAAGATATCAATGTTGGTGATAAAGTCCTTATATATGGAGTGCATAACAAAAAGAAAAAGTTGAAATATGCAAAAAAAAAAAGACCATATAGAGTATGTTAGATCACCCCACAAGGAACCATTTGTGTGGAGACTCTTGATGGAGTTGAAACCATTGGATTCCTCAATGGGAGCAAATTTAAAAGATACTATGATCCTTTAAGCCAAGAGGAGCTATGTGCCATCCTTAAAAAAAAGGAAGCCAAGGAACAAATAGAATTGAAGAAGATACAAGCTCAAGCTAAGACTAAGGAGCGACAACAACGCATAAGACGCCAACGAGAGGCTAACCTTGGAGTTACACATGCATTCCACGTTGAAACCAATGAGGATTGGTTGGACTCTGACACACCTCTACGATACCCTATTGAGCTAAACAGTGCCTATGGAAAAGTGCCATATAACGCCTTATTAGACACGAGTGCTAAATATAATCTGCCGTCATATGGGGTGTGGTGTCAGTTAGAAAAGCCACCTCTATCTGAGATTATTATCCAAGTCAAGGGTGTCAAGAAGAAAAAAACAATGATTTTTGGAATCTGTCACACTTCTGTCAATTACGACAATGGGGTTGCAACTCAAGACTTTTTGGTCATGCCTGTTGGAACTATGGAGGGTAATATAAATCTAGGACGCATGTGGATGATAGCCACCAAATGCACTATTCATTGGGGGACAAGGGGTGTCACAACGTAAGAACCAACTCTCAACCTCGCCACTCAATCCATAGTCTTTGAGATATTGCCTTTTAAGGAAATAAAACCCAAAACATTGCATGTCCAAGAGGTTGAACCATATGTCCCCATAGCCCAACTCTCTAGAGCTTCTACTGATGTAGTTGAAATAAAGCTTGAGACACACAAGACCCATCCCAATATAACAAAGAAGACATACAAGTGGGTCCCTAAAGCTTCTTTAGTGACCATAGCTAGTGCTAAAAGACAGGAGCCTGATAAGAGACGTCACACTCGTCCCAAGAAATGTAAAGAAATGTTACGTTGGATTCCTAAAAGACTATTGGAAGCCCAAGGCTACTATGAAGGAAATGATTAAATCTGGGTACCAAAACGTAAATTGTGCTCTTACTTGTCACCTGGCCCATGTGAACCCAATCTTGTGGCTCCAAAACGAATTGAAAATCGCGGAAAGGAAAAAATCACGGAATGCTACACACCCGCTTCAGAGCTAGTTTGGGTACCGAAGAAAGAACGATTTGTTCCACCTAGCTCAGGAACAGGGAAGTCAAATGAAGCTTCTTGCTCTTCATGTAGTTCCTACACGGAAATAGAAGCTTTGACACAACCTCCACCCACCATTGTACATATCCATACAAACAAGGAAGAGTTTGCACCTCCCATTGTAAGTTCACCACCTACAACAACGTTGCAAACAAAATCATGGGAGAGTACCTTGCCGCCCTCGCAACTAGATGAAAGGCATAGGGTGGTCAAAAACTATTGGTTAAAGCCTTCACCCATAACAACTTGGAACAATTGGTTTCAAAAGGTGATGACATCATTCCAAAAGGTATGATCTACCCAAGGAAGGGGGGAGTGTTTGCTGACATCCATCATTCACTTGCTTCTCTCTCAACCTTCCTCCCTGACCTTTCAATCTCCAATCCTAGGGAATGTATATACAAAGCCTTATACTCACAAAAACAAGATAAAAAAGTAAAAGAGCAAGAGCCACCAAACAATAATGTGGAAACTTACAAGTTCTATACATAACAAAAAATCATAAAAACACATTATGCACAAGAACACAACCCTTGTAATATTTGCACTCTAACCATCATCTATCTGTGTGTACAGATATGGCTAGTACGCTAGAGTCATCCACTCCTGCCTTGGATGAGAGGTACCTTCGTTACTTTTCACAAGTGTTTCACATGGTATTTCTGGTTGCTTGCCTGTGAATGGGATTTGGTAGGTACGCTAGCATGCGAGATGGCTGATACGTCTCTTGACCACGACTGATCATACATAGTAGAGAGTGTCTCTCCCATTGCACAAGCCTATCCTTTTGACCAAGATGACTATAGGCATTTAGTGACCTTCTTAGTAAACATTGGTGCCTTTGATGATGAAGAAGATTTACATGATTACATGGATGGCACATATGGTCTCACGGATGATGACTTTGTCTTTTTTTACGACGAGGATCGGGGTTTAGCCTTAGGGTTCCCCTCCAATCTCTACAATATCCTATTCCCTTGACTCTTTAGGGGGAGTGCAAATAATTAGGTTAGGGTTCCTTATGTTTTTTAAATATGTTCAATAAGTGTTGGTACCTTTTCCCACTGATGTGGCTCTGGAAGGTGGATGTTTGGTGGTGACTATTGTGAAGTTTGTGACTACATAAGGATGCCTTTGAAGGACAACGTCAATGGATGTTTACATGTTTGCATCTTGTCATTTGAATTCTAACAATGCATAAAATTTATGAAGTTGTGACATTGCCAATTTAGATGCTATAATTTTTTCAAACTTCTAATACCTTGTTCTTCTCTTTGAGTTTGGTCTATTAGTTGGCTTTAAGTAGGTATCAGGACCTTAGGTAAACTAGGCCACTTCATTGCTGATTTTAATTCCTAAGTAGTCTATTAATTGTAGTAACTTTAGTAATGTATTAGGCTATGAGGATATAGTTCTCTTTAGTTTATTCCACCTAAGTGTGACTTGTGTTATGGAAACCCATGTGTTAAGCTGGCATTTGAGACCTCGAGTCTCCCGGCTAGTTTATGCTCAAGCTGGTATTTGAGACCTTGAGTCTCCCAGCTACTGGTATTTGAGACCTCGAGTTCCCCAGCTACTTGTAGCAACTATGACAACAACAAAAAAGAAAACAAAGAAAAAGAAAAAGGAAAAAAAGAGAAAGCAAATAGCACAAAATTCTTTGTATTTTATGTGGATCACACTTAAGTGGTATAAGTGACAAGACCACTAGTCCTTAGACCCCGACGAGCATTCCTAGGGCTAACTACTCTTTAGTCGACATTTTTAAATTAACATTGGTCAATCTAGTACTTACTTTAGCACTAGCTCTTGTCTACTTCTCTTAGAGTCGACCTAATAGACCCTAACTCACTTGGATTTTATTTAGGTACTACGCTTGTTCTAGTTGGCAATGTTACAATTCATGAATTTGTTTTTGCATTTCCTAGAATATCATGTATGCATCTCACTTATTGCACACCTGTACATGATGCCTTTGAGCTTTCACAATGTTGTTTTTCTTCTGACAAGGGTACTTCTATCGTGGATCTCGATGCTGCACTGTTATATTCTGAGGACGGAATCTACATCAGGGAGGGGGGCATGCTAACCACTGGCATCCACTTCTAGTAGTCATGGGTCGGGCTTGTCGGTCCAATAGGAAAAGGGTAAGAGTGATCACTGATGAGAGGTGCGCTCTGATAGGAACATTCAAGGGTTAGTTGACTAAGTATGGGCGCCCAAGTGACTAAGTATGGGCGCCCAAGTGCGAATGGGGTGAGCTCATATAAAAGTCACCTAAACCTAAAAATCATTTATTCTTTCATTTGTGCAATTGAAGAGTGCTCTTGCTCCATCTCCATCTTCTTCTTCTTCATCTCCTTGTGTGTGTGTGTGTGTATGCGTGAGAGAGATAGATAGAGAGAGAGAGAGAGAGAGAGAGAGTGATCGAGCATTGTGACGACAACACAACGGCGGCTAAGCAGTTGAGCGCGGTGCAACGGTGGCTCCTTCTTCTTCGCGGTGATGAATCCTCCATGACAACAAGCATAGAGCGGTGAGTGACACACCATCATCATCTTTGAGCTTACTAGTTTAGGCTAGTTGCATGCTTGGAGCCATCTGTGGCTTGCACACAGTGCTAGGCAAGGCCCTTGCTTTGACATGTGCGGCAGAAGCCCACAACATCCCATAACTATCACACATCGAGATCAACATCCCACCTCAAAGAAGCCTGTTGTTTGTCTCAAGGACAATAGCGAGTGTTTGCTCAGCTAATTCCATGAAGCTCACAAAGAAGTCCACTACAAGTGCCTCAAAATATCCCACTGAGGGAGATATCTGTTAAAAATAGCATCGGATGCGTATTTCTCTTCCTACATATGACATCTTTCTATATTGTACAAGGGGCCATACAATTCACAACCCATTGCCAACATCTATTGTATGTGATTTCATGTGGAGAGATGCCCTCTCTTTGCATCTACTGAAAATAGCCCAGAGCTTAGTAACCCTGAACCTTTCCTTCAGGATGCAAGCATATGTATTTTCATCTCAAGAGACACCCTCGCTTAGACAACCTAGAGCTTCTTGGCCCTATCCAAGTTGGGTGGGCATATCCCACAATCAGTGCATTCTAAGAGACAACATCCCGCAGAGGAAGATCCTCAAGAACTTTTTGTGCTTTATGAAGTGCACCACCTTTGGCATACATATCAACCAAGGCAATGCCAAGCACGATGTTTTATTTCAATAGCCCCTAACTAATAATATCATCATGAATTATTTTGCCCATATCAAAAAGTGCAAGTGTACATGATTGAATTTGGCCCTTGCCTTCAAGATGCAAGCATATGTGAATACGTCAAAGAGACACTCTTGCTTTGTATCCGCCAAAAATATGCCAGAGCGTCTTGGCCACACCCAAGTTGGGCATATCCCGCAATCAATGCATTCCAAGAGATGACATCCCACACAAGAATCTCTTGAAGCACTTTTTGTGCTTTATGAAGTACACCACATTTGGCATACATGTCAACTAAGGCGGTGCCAAGCACGATGTGTTCTTTC
The DNA here is from genome assembly GCF_014529385.1 of Adiantum capillus-veneris. Lineage (NCBI taxonomy): Eukaryota > Viridiplantae > Streptophyta > Polypodiopsida > Polypodiales > Pteridaceae > Adiantum > Adiantum capillus-veneris. Next base: position 137,845,233 of record NC_140941.1, read on the forward strand.
AGTAACTACTAACTAACAATATGAATTTTTTTGCTCATATCAACATCTTGTGTAATGACACATGTTGGGTTTCCAAGCCCTAGTCATTAGTCTGGTCACCCGTGGGAACATTCTCTTGAGTCATACAGTTACACACCATTTCTAAGTGGAGTTTTCATGAGAAGGTTTAGTTAAATATATATGAATTTTTTTAATCAATCATAATCATAGAGTGCTTTTTTCTTACTGTATTGAATCTCTCTCTCTCTCTCTCTCTCTCTCTCTCTCTCTCTCTCTCTCTCTCTCTCTCTCTCTCTCTCTCTCTCTCTCTCTCTCAAAATATCTGCTTGCTTCCTCTCTCGCCATGACTCCTACTCGCCTACACCCTCCATAGCTGCGCTCCCATCAACTGGTATCAAAGCCCGAGGCTCGCGTTCTGATAGGAGATTGCTGCAGGTGGATAGGCAAAGGCGCAACACCCTCTCAAAATGCTGGTGTTTGTGGGTGGTCCTAGGTGTTGGCAAGTGATCCTAGCAGAGCCTGGGCAAATCAAAATGCCCTCATCTCGACGTTGCTATACAAGAACAACCGGCACTCCTTTAGGAGCATATCATTGCGCTTGATTCCTAGGTACTGTAGCATTGGCAGGTGATGCTAGCAGAGCTTGGGCAAACGCCCTCATCTTGAGGATGCTGCACAAGAACAACCGGCACTCCTTTAGGACCATATCATAAGTGCTTGATTCCTAGGTACTATAACGGGTGGTATCAGCATTGTCGTCAGCATTTTTGGAAAACATTTTGAAACGTTGCTGCATGTGGGTAGTTTTGCAAGTGAAAACATCATCCTCGCTATGCAGTAGTAAATGACAACATCTCAACACGTTGTGCCAATGGCTAGTCTAGCGACCTCAGCAAAAGGGAATTTCAAAATGCTGCTAAGAAGCTCACTCTGCTCGTGTGCTTCTCAAAACGTTGCAGTGAAGAAACCTTGTGAGAGCGCAACATATCAAAAGGCTTTGAAGGCTTCTGGGCAGTTTTTTTAGCATATCAAGATGTTGTCTATCTAGATGCAATAGAGGTGGTCTCTCTTCAACTAGCATAGCAAAAAGCTACTACAGAAGGCGTTTCCTTTTACTAGCATCTCAAAATGTTGTTGCAAATCATTGAGCCACCAAGGATGCATTTCAAAATGCTACTATAAGTTGGCAGTTTGTATTGCAATGCAACATAGTTTTTTGGTCAAACTTCTTGGTAGTTTTGCTAGCATTTCAAAAGGCTACTAGCTGCAGGCTCCCTTGGTAGTGACATGCACGAAGGTAAAAATAAACGGTAGCATCAAGAGTTTGAGATCAGCAAAGTTGTGGTGCTCTTGTCAGTCCTCCAAGCACTCATTGAGACTTTTAAAATGACCTCATCCATGGTTTGATGCCTCCAATACAACAATGCTTTCAACATGCTACAAACACATGCAAGAGGCTTAAGAGGTCGGATGTCAAATTGACAAAGAAACCAAATGAAGCAAGAAGATACATGGGTCGCCAATTGTTGAGAGATCCACAATCATTGTGTGTTAAGGCGGTTACACTGCTAGCAGAAGCTAAATAGCGAGAACTCAACCATCAACAGAATTTGTCAGATGAGGACAGAGCTTGACCCGCAGGCGCATGGAAACAACTAGGTGGGTGTCAAATCACCTACTCAACCTTCTAATGACAATCACTACTAAGGAAATCAAATCTAAGTTCTAAAATACGCAAGTGACTGAAATCCGTACTATGAACGAATGCTATACGAAACAAGATCTAGAATCATTGAATCGATCTCAAACTCAAGGGGAAGTCTATACACTAGGTAAGAACAACACCCTAAAGACTTGAACTGCAAAATCAACCTATAACCACTCCGTGCGGTAAATACGTATGAAGACAGGCCGAAAAATACAGGTGATTGAAACTTGACCCCGATGGTACTAATGTGTAGCTCTACTCATTGTGGTTCTATAGATATGCTGCACGCTCCATTCCGACACACGAGTTGGAAGAAAACTCACACCGAAGCTCATAGGAACTTACCACACATAGAAGCCGATAGCGCGCACTCTTGGTATCTGTGCGTAGCTCTCGCCGTTGCTAACACAATGGCGGTGTCGCTTCTCCAATGGCGGCTCCGTAGCTCGCATAGCAAGTAGATAAGACTCTCACTCTCTCTCCCTCTCTCAGACACAGTCACGGCGCTCAAAAAACTCACTTTGATTAATAATCTGCCCTCCTTTAGGTTACAAAAACTTTGGCTTATATACCTCAGCCTTGGAGGTGAGAACATCTCTAACTAATTACATCAACAAGTGAAATTACTTCGGGATTACAAGTTGGAAACTCAATTGAGTCCCGTTACTTAATGAATGGCTCAAATCAAAATTAATGTCGGAAAGACATTTATTACAATCAATGGTTACAAAATGATGAGTGTGAGCAAAAATGTGGGTGTGATCCTCTGCTGGCTCTACACTCCCCCCCTCCGCGTTCATGTCGTCCCTGACATGAATTTTATGCTTGGTCAATAAAGTCCTGTCGTCTTGAGCATCTGAAAATGTGATTCGTATCGTAGGTTGCCGATGGTCAAGGTTGGGCCGAATATTTTGCTCTCGTGGGTGAAAAAGCCGGTGTAGAAAGCTTCTTTGAATGTTTGCATGTGGAAGCTAGGCAAAAACATAATCCTTTGGTATAGGAGGTGTAACACTTTTGGAGAAGGCTGCAATGAAAGATCGTACATCATATCAGTCACCGTGTCGACCGTCGATAGTAGACTCGAGGTCGTGGCTTTATCTGGCGCGAACACTTCAATGCAAGCTAAGAGAGTCCTGCAGATTTTCTTGAGCATCTGACATGAAAGGTAAGGAGAGCTAGTAAAGAGCTTGATGGTGCCCGTTAGGGTTTTCACCATGTAGGCTTTACCTATTCTCTCTCCTGCCTTTGGTCCTGGCATCCTGGGATAATTAAGCCAATTTGGCTTCTTTTCTGCAATCCTGCCATGCTCTTTCCAGTTTCTGACTCTTGGCACCGGGAGAAGGTTGCATCCTCCCGAATCTCCTTTGGTGCCTCCACCAAGTAGATGAGGTAGGCTGGGTATTTGTTCAGCCAACCTTTCCTCCATCTAGGTTGTGAATCTACTATCTTCTTTGATTGTTCCTCCTTTGTGATGTCGCCTTCGTAAAGAGCAACATACTGCTCCTCCTCTATTCTCTTTTTCGTCTTTAGCACTTCAAATTTCATCAAAGGGAAAGGCAGGCTGGGTTGCATCCACTGTTCATGGAGCACTTTTGTGTCTAGTCCCTGAAGTCTAATGGAGATTAGGAGTCTCCTCTCCCATTCCATTTCCGCCTTGGCATCTCCTCTGCTGACTTTTCTATTTGGTCATGGAGCCTTTGTTCTTCTTCTTCAGAGATTCTTGAAGTCGAGGCCACCTCTTGAGCTGGGGCTGGATCTTCAATTGTGGTTGCCTCTCCAGTTTCTGGTAGCTCTATGGCTGCTCCACCTGATTCTTCTTGTGGTGTCTCTGTCTCTCTTCTTTGTTGCTCTTGTAGATCTTGGTGCTCTTTGCGGAGGGCCTCATTCTCTGTCCGTAGTGTTTGATTTTCTAATGTGAGCCTCTCCTCTGCGGCCAATGATCCCTCCGCAATGTGCAACCTTTGCACTTGCTCTAATCTTAGCTCTCTTTGTAAGCTGCGGACCTGGTCTTCCAAAACTGGTACGATAGCTCCCTCTTGTTCGGTTCCTGCTCTGCTAGCTCTAGGGGTAGACCTGAGTCTAGTGATTGTTCTTTCTTGGAGCTCGACTCTTTCCCTTAGCTCAATGAGCTCATCCTTAGCCGCCTCCAACTCATCCTCTATCCGCTCCCTTGCTTCCTGTGCACTTGTTACTTCTCTTGAAGCCTCGGCTACCTGGAGTACCAAGCCATCTCTCTCGTTTTCCGCGTCATAGAGTGATGCTTTATGACTTTCAGATTCAGTCATAGCATTCTCTAAATTTCTCTGCAACTCTGCTTCCCTTTGTTTGGCTGTCTCAATCTCTACTTCCTTTGCCTTGGACCTTTCTTTTATCTTGCTGAGCAGTTCATGCACCATGTGTATGTCTTTTTCATCATCATCTGTCAACTCTAAAGCTCTTTCCGCCACCACCTCCACTGGCTTTGGCTCTTCTAGTACTTTCGGTTCGTCCAGTTTCTCTTCACTTTCTTTTTTACTCTTTGTCTTTTTCTCCGTCCCTCTCAGTTCATCTTGTTTTTGTAGGGTGATCCCATAAACTGCCTCAAGGGCCTCTTCTTCGGTGTATCCTATCTCTACCAGATCCTCATAATCATTTCTCTTTTGCTGAACTGGATCTATCTTCTTTTCTTTGGTCTCGGCTTCTGGCTTTTCCAAAACATCTGTGTCCACCTCTACTGTGGTCTCTTCCACAATTTTTTCCGTCTTCTTCGGGCTTGTTACATCAGTCATAGAGGGATGTTTGTCCTCAGCTTCCTTGGCTTTCCCCTTGTCGGCTTGCCCATCTTTCTCTTGAGGCTTAGTAGACTCATCTACTTTCCTTTTCCCCTTGTCGTCTTTTTTCAGCTGAGCTTTTAATTGCTGTACCTCCTCTTCAGTGTAAGGCTCGACAGGTTGCTGCTCCAAAATAGCCTCTGACTCCTCATAAGCTTTAATATATTGATCGTATTGATCAATATGTGGCCTGGCCGAGCTAGTTCTGACTTTAGTGGGGTCTGGCACCCACTTTTCTTCAAAGTCACCCTTTAGAGCTCTTTCCGCTCTAAACTGCTCCACTAATCTTTCCATCCTTGCCGCTTTCTGACTTTTGGTTTGCTTGGGAGCAACCTTCTTCTTTACTTTCTTCTTAAGTGGCTCGTCCACATCCTCTTCAGGTTCTGAAACTACTTCTAGTTTTCGGCGTGCTCTTGTGGATGCCCTCTTAGGTACTTCGGGCTGTTCTTCCTCCTCGTCGGCTTCTCTAAGCCACTCATTCTGGGAGGGAGCCTTTGGCCACTGATCTCTAGCTCCAATAGCTTCATAAGCTATTCTTGTCAGAATTTCCGCTCCTCCTATGTATTTTGGCTTCTCGTTGTGCATGGCAATTACTTGCTCGTGGATGTGTTGAGCGTAATTCACCTCTTTTGGCATATTGCTCTTTAATGCCCATGTGATGGTGGTCGCAATGGCATGGGGTGGTGTCGTATACTTTTGCGGTCTTTTACTGCAAACATGAAGAAATTGGTTGTACAGTCGGCAAAGGGTTGCCGCTCTTGGGTCCACCATATCTCCATAGGTCGCATTCTGTTTCTTGGGCCCATAGACCTCTATGGCCTCTCTTCTTTCCCTAACCGAGCTCCCTTTGTTGTGCAGCTTCAATGCGTCTGCAATTAGCTATGGAGTGATCTGTACTTCTACCTTCTCTCCATCCATGGCTGTCAATGTGGCTTTTCCATCCTTCTGAATGGATGTTGCCAACTCGTACACTCTTCTTGTATCCACACCTGATGGTCTCGAGGTGAAGAAACTGTGCAAGTCTTCCCTTTCTAGGTACCTGCTGATGTCTCCTGACCTGCTATAATCTACCAATTCTTGTGAGATCATCGGTACATCCACCGCTTGCTCTTGAGGATCTCTGAAAGTCCCCTGGTAGATCTTTATTCCCTCTTTCTCCAATACTGCTTCCTCCACCCAAGTTTTGGTTGGCTTGAGGGTTTCTGCTGGAATGTCAAAGGGTTCCACTTCTGCAATAGCATCTTTGATTGTCGGTCTTTTTCTCTTCGTTGCCGATGACTTGGTGGAATCCATGGATCCTGTAACTCCAATTTCAGAAGTTAGCCTCTTTTTAGTACTGAAAGCCGAAGTGAAGCTTTTAACTATCCAAATGATTTGAAAATTGAAACATGAGCTATTCAGGGCCTAAGGATGCAAGGTAGGTGAAAAAATATGCAAAATGGGCTCAAAATCATGCTGGAGACATCATACGCGTATGATGTCTTTTGTGTCAAAATGACTTCATATTAGTTGTGCTTGTAGCTGATAGTGTATACATTATTATCATATGCTTGGATTTGAGTTTGGATCCCATTTGGTCAAGTTTTGGCCAATTTAGTCCAGTTCCGGCTCTTGGCAAAATTTTGAAAGGGAATTGGATTTTATGATCCAAATTGGATAAAACTTGGTGGTTCACTTTCAAATGGCATGTAGATCACTTCTGTTTGGTGGTTGAAGCCCTGAGGTGCCAAAATCACATAGTGAGACATCATACGCGTATGATGTCTTTTAGTGTATTTTTGGACCAAATTTCTCTATAAGCTTGGATTTGGCTTTAGATAGGCTTATTCAGTGGATTTATGAAGTTTGGATAGATTTTGGGCTAAAAATGGCTCTGGAGACATCATACGCGTATGATGTCTTTTTCATCAATTTTGCATGGGATTGGTTCTGTGGACTCCCCATGTACTAGTGAAGGACTGTCTCTACTCAAATCTTGGTTTGGACTTGAGTATGTTGGATTTGGGCCAAAAATAGGCTTTGAGTGAAGGATTTTCCCTCAATTGGGCTAATGGGGTGATCCTCTTGACCAAATGGTTCCAAATTTCATATGTAGCATGTATTAGATATATATAATGGATGTATGATGACAAATGAGCATTTTTGGCTCTGTAAGTGCAAATAGACATCATACGCGTATGATGTCTTTTGTGTCAAAATGGTGCTTTTTGGTTCCAGATAGCTTGTAGATGTGTTTAACAACAATCCTACAAAGTTTCAATGAGTTTGGAGTTATTTTGACAAAATTAGGACCAAAAATCAATTTTATGGCCTACTTTGCGTCTTTTTGGTTTTCCTTGGGTTTTCTAACTCCAATTCTCATGATACTTGGTTCATAGAATGTGATTAACATGTGGAATGAGGCTATGCACTCAAATGTTGAAATGGATGTGAAATTCATGCTGTGAGACATAATACGCCTATGATGTCTTTTCTTGAAATGTTGGTCCTTTTGTGCAAAGAATGCTTTGTGCTAGTGCCCTAAGCCCTGCTAACTAGTTTTCAACTTAAAAAGTCAACAGTTTAGCTAAAAAGCCCCCTTATAGGCATTTCAGTCTCCGAAGTCGTCTTTTTGCCTTGGAGTTGAATCTCTTCAACTTTTCTTCTCGAGAGTTGCATTTCCAGCTCATTGGATATGTTGTGAAGCCATCTATTTGGTTGAACTTCACTTTGGCTCCCCGTTCTCCATCTTTCTCCATTTGGTTGCCCAAAAGCGTCTTTTTCACCATCGGTAAGTGAATCAGCTTTCTTTTGGGTTTTGCTTGCAATTGGCATGAACAATACTTTGCAAGAGAGAGAGTTTAGAGAACATGACAATAGTTAAGGACCGGATTCATATGGAGCCGGTCCCTCCTCCAATAGGCATTTGTATTATAGTTTCTCCCATCTTTGTGTTCCTTGTGCCTACGTGATGCATGAAGATGGAAAGCTTTATGCATCACAAGTATAACATAAACTTGTAGAAAGCATTAACTATACCAAGCCTCAGTCCCAAGGCCTCAAACACCTTCGAAGGTGGAGAGAGCTAGCGGGGAATGAGGGTAGGGAAGAGGAAGAAGAAACATTCCATAGGAGAAAGAAATAGTTCCTCATTTATCATTAATCTTCTTGCTAGCATACATATTAGCATAGTAATGGAGATGGAGAAGATGGCAAGATTAAGCATTGAAGCATCGCTCTTGGTTGGATTTGCATTCCATAGCCAAGAGTGTTCATGTAGGCTCTCACTTCTCACAAGCTTGGAGAAGGAGGTGGTGTTCCTCAACTTTCACCAAGTGAGAATGCCCTTCCAAATGAGTGTGAGTGGAGAATATATCCCCCTAGCACCCCCCCTCCTTGCTTTGGAAGGGTGGTAGCTTTTCCACATGCTTCAATCTCATTGGACCCCTCTCCCCCTAGCCAATCACATGTAGCATGCAATGACGTACATGGGTAGTCTTTTGACAAGTGTCCTCCTTACCTCTTAGAGAGAGAGAGAGAGCTTGAAAATATCTAGATATTTGTTGGATGGAAGTAGAAGCTCATTGGACCCCTCTTTAGCCCAACCAATAGCATCCAAGCACCCCATGTGGTTAAGCTTAGTGAGAGTCTGACATGTGTCCCACGTGCCCTTTTAGAAAAGGGGTGTCCCTTGGGTGAGTGGAAGGTTAGGTCAAATATTCCCCTAACTTTGGGTCTTTTATGCATAGGAAGCTTCTCAAGAAACTTCCTCATTAAATGTGTAGGGTCTCTTTTTGACTCAAGCATCTTACCCCCCATGCATAGGAAGCTTCTCAAGCAACTTCCTCATTAAGTGTGTTGTTAGGAAATATGATGTAGCTAAATAGATATTTGAGTAGATTACTTAATGGAGAGAGACAGATTTCACACACAATAGAGTAGAGAGAGAGAGAGAGAGAGAGAGAGAGAGAGAGAGAGAGAGAGAGTACACACAATATACGTGGTTCACCCAATGTGGGCTACGTCCACGGGAAAGCAGCCACTCAATGGCTTTAGTACTTCAAAACAAGAAGTAGTTTACAAAGGGATTATACCCTTAATAGAGCTCCCACCTTGCTTCACTTTCACCACCTCACACCCACCTTGTTGCATCAACTTCACACTATATAATGTGTGTAGAAATGGCCTCCTTTTATAGGCCAAAAGGGCTGCCCTCTCTCACGAGAGGCAGCCATGTGTAGCTGCCCTTGTGTAGATAAGTCCAAATCGCACCCTCCAATCTACCCATGTGTGGCCGCCCTTGAGAAGACAAGTCCACTTTTGAATTCGGCCACCGGCCCACTGGCTATTGACTTTCGACCACCGGCCACCGGCCATTGACTACGGACCACTGGCTATTGACTTTTGACCACCGACGACCGGCCAGCCGGCCGGTCATTTTCCAACCACTTTCCGGCCGCCATCCGAACATAATATTCCGGCGAAAAGGAATATTCTCCCTAAAGTTGCTCCTGAATTTTGGCTGTGAAAATTTTGGTTTTCGACGAGTGATTTTTATTTCTGGCGAGTGATTTTCCTTCATGCACGATGGATTCTCCTCCTTATGGGGGCCTTACAAATGTGTGTTTTTACCACATAAAATTACAAGGGGTAAATCAGGCTCCATAGTTAACAATCTCCCACTTGGAGAGTGATCTCCAAACCAAACTTGTGACTGCTTTCTATCCTGGCTTCTTATCCTTGAATGCCGATTGAAGATGAGCAAAAGCTCAACTTCTCCTTGTTAACCACCTTTGTAAACATGTCTGCAGGATTTTCACTTGTATGCACCTTTCCTAGCTTTAGATGTCCCTCTTCCAAAAGAGTGCGTATTAAGTGATATCTCACCTCAATGTGCTTTGTCCTTGAATGAAAGGCTGAGTTCTTTGCAAGATGGATAGCGCTTTGGCTATCACTGTACAAGACACAATTGTCTTGTTTGAATCCAAGCTCTTCTAAGAATCTGTGAAGCCACACAATTTCTTTGCTTGCCTCCATCATTGCTACATACTCTGCTTCCGTGGTAGAAAGTGAGACCCCTTTCTGCAAATTTGAAGCCCAGCTTACTGCTGTGCCTCCAATCGTGAACACATAGCCAATAGTGCTCCTTCGAGTATCTTTGTCACCTGCCATATCTGCATCAGCATACCCTTCTAGAAAAATATCACTTCCTCCAAAATACAAAGCATTTGTTGTTGTCCCTTTTAGATACCTAAGTATCCACTTCACAGCTTGCGAATGCTCTTTACCTGGGTTGTCCATGAACCTACTCACAACTCCCACTACATGTGCAATGTCTGGCCTTGTCCAGATCATAGTATACATTCGAGAACCTACCGTTGCAGCATATGGAACTTTAGACATATAGGCTATCTCCTCTTGTGTCTTTGGAGACATATCCTTCATTAGTTTAAAGTGACTAGACAAAGGTGTAGAAACTGGTTTTGCATTTTGCATTGCAAACCTTTTTAGTACCTTCTTGATGTAATCCTCTTGAGATAGCTTTATTCTCTTCTTCGTCCTGTCCCTTGATATTTTCATACCAAGTATCCTCTTTGCAGCACCTAAATATTTCATTGAAAAAGATTTAGACAGCTCCTCTTTTATGTCTTTGATGTCCTGCATGTTAGCACTTGCAATCAACATGTCATCAACATACAACATTAGGATGATGAATTTCCCATCTCCCAAATTCTTCGTGTAGACGCAGTGATCCGAGTTGCATCTTGTGAATCCATGATCCAACATCCATCGATCAAACTTGAAGTACCATTGTCTTGATTCTTGTTCTAAACCATACAAGATCTTCTTTAATTTGCAAACCATTTTCTCCTTACCTTTTACTTCATACCCCTTTGGTTGAAGCATGTAGATTTCCTCCTCTAAGTCACTGTGAAGGAATGCCGTATTTACATACATTTGCTCGAGATTTAGATCATGAGCAGCCACAAGGCTTAAGAGAAGCCTGGTTGAGTTCAATTTTACAATAGGAGAAAATATTTCATTGAAGTCCATACCTTTCTTTTGAGAAAACCCTTTTACCACAAGCTTAGACTTATACCTTTTCTTCCCACCTGCTTCTTCCTTCACCTTGTACACCCATTTGTTTTGAAGTGTCCGCTTACCTTTAGGCAACTCAACCAACTCCCATGTTTGGTTGGAATGTAGTGAGTCCATATCCACTTGCATGCTCTCATCCATTCTTCTTTGGATTCATGTTGCATAGCTTCTTCGTATGATTCCGGCTCTCCAGAATCTGAGATCTAGAGATGGTTGAAGGAAGGAACAAACCTTTTTGGAGGTCTACTTGCTCTTGTAGATCTTCGGGGAATAGGTTGAGGCTCCTCAATTGGTTGACGTTGTTGCACATTGTCCTCGTTTGCAGTCCTTGAGTCTTCACCGTCCTCAAGCTCCATGTACTCATCACCTGTTTCTTTTCTTTGTTTTCTTTCCAAGTAATCTTTGTACATATTTTGTTCGTTAAAAATTACATCCCTACTCCTTAAGATTTTACCATCTTCAGGATTCCATAGGCGATACCCAAAGTCACCTTCTCCATAGCCAATGAAGAAACACTTTTTGGACTTTGCATCTAACTTTGATCTTAGGCTTCTATCTATGTGCATGAAAGCCTCACACCCAAACACTTTGAGAAATGCATAATTCACTAGTTTACCTGTCCATGCCTCTTCTGGAACTCCCCCATCCAATGCCGTTGAGGGTGACCGATTGATTAAGTACACGGACGTACTTACAGCTTACGCCCAAAGCTCAAGCGGTAGGCCTGCATGTAGCCGCATGCTTCGTGCTCGCTCCATGATTGTCCTGTTTATCCTTTCCGAAATCCAATTTTGTTGAGGTGTTCTTGGGGTTGTCCTTTGCCTCCGAATGCCATTGCTAGCACAAAAGCTTGCAAAAGCTTGGCTGCAATATTCGCCTCCATTGTCGGATCTGAGGCATTTAACCTTGGTACCTATTTCATTCTCCACAAAGGTTTTCCACCTTTGAAATATGGAAAATACATTGGACTTATTCTTCATGACATAAACCCTTGTTTTTCTAGTCGCATCGTCTATGAATGTTACATAGTACAATGAGCCACCAAGTGAAGGTGTACTTGCAGGACCCCAAACATCAGAATGAACCAGCTCAAGTTTTTTATTTTTTCTTTCATTTCCTGATTTTTGAAATTTTACCCTCTTTTGTTTACCATAAACACAATCTTCACAGAACTCTAAGTCCACTTCTTTCAAACCTAGCAGAAGCTTCTTTGTTTGAAGGATTTGCATTCCTTTGGCACTCATATGCCCAAGCCGGTAGTGCCACACCGCACTGTCAACTTCTGTAGTTGCTGCACAAGCTGAAGGTTGCGTTCTCATAGTACACAAGTAAAGTGTACTGGCCTTTTCTCCCTTGGCAACCACCAAAGATCCCTTTGAGATCTTCCACCGTTTGTTTCCGAATGCAATGTTATGACCTTCATCATCCAATTGTCCTGTAGAGATCAAATTTTTCAGAAGAGAAGGAACATGCCTAACATCTTTAAGCTTCCATTCATTTCCATTAGCAGTTTTGACAGAAACTATACCTTTGCCGACAATCTCACAAGCTTCATCATCTCCCAAGTATACATACCCAAAAGTACCTGGAAATGTTGCTTGTGTGGTGTCGCATGGAATGAAGCCCCGGAATCTACTATCCAGGAATTAGACACATTGTCTAATGAGAGAATTAGAGCATCTTATTCTACTTTACCTACCACATTGGCCTCCGATGTTGGCTTCTTTTCCTGAGACTCAGTCTCCTTCTTCTTCTTGGACCAGCAATCCTTCTTAACGTGGCCCTTCTTACTGAAGTTCCAACATTCAAGAACTGACTTTGTGCGTGACTTGCTCCATCTTGAGCGATCACGACCCTTTTGGTTTTTGAACCTCTCCTTAGGCTTTCCTCTTGTTTTTGCTGATAGTGCAACACTTGATGATTCTCCTGTTCTTCTCCTTCACATTTCCTTACTTAGGAGAACACCCACAACATCATCAAACTTAAGAGTATTTGTGCCAAAGATAGAAGTACTTACAGCCATCACAAGGATGTCCCAACTATCCGATAGAGATGATAGTATAAGGAGAGCTCGCACTTCATCATCAAAATTGATTTTCACCGATCGAAGTTGACTTATGTTTGTGTTAAAGTCATTTAGATGTTCTGCAACTGAACCATTCTCTGCCATCTTTAGATTGAACAAGCGCTTCATAAGAAATACCTTATTGGATGCCGATGGTTTTTCGTAGAAGTCGTCAAGTGACTTCATCAAGTCCTCCGTGGTCTTTATCTTCGAAACATTGAAGGCCACCGTTGATGCCAAGCTTAACCGGATTGTTCCCAGTGCCTTTCGATCAGGGACAATCCATGCTTCATCTGCCATTGTTGCGGGCTTCTTCGCAAGACCGCCTAGTGGCAAATAGAGGTCCTTTTGGTAGAGATAGTCTTCAATCTGCATCTTCCAATGTTGGTAGTTTTTGTCGTTGAACTTCTCAATCTTGAGCTTCCCTTCCTCCGCCAAAACTCCCACTGAATTCAAGGAATCCTTTCCTTGAGATAACTTAGCTACGAGCAAACCTTGCTCTGATACCAGTTGTTAGGAAATATGACGTAGCTAAATAGATGTTTGAGTAGATTACTTAATGGAGAGAGATAGATTTCACACACAAGAGATTATAGAGTAGAGAGAGAGAGAGTACACACGATATACGTGGTTCACCCAATGTGGGCTACGTCCACGGGAAAGCAGCCACTCAATGGCTTTAGTACAAAAAAACAAGAAGTAGTTTACAAAGGGATTATACCCTAAGTAGAGCTCCCACTTTGCTTCACTCTCACCACCTCACACCCACCTTGTTGCATCAACTTCACACTATGAAATGTTGTAGAAATGGCCTCCTTTTATAGGCCAAAAGGGATGCCCTCTCTCATGAGAGGCAGCCATGTGTAGCCGCCCTTGTGTAGATAAGTCCAAATCAGACCCTCCAATCCGCCCATGTGTGGCCGCCCTTGAGAAGACAAGCCCACTTTTGAATTGGCCACCGGCCACTGACCAACCGACCGATCATATTTTGACCACTTTCTGGCCACTGTCCGGCCATAATACTCCGACAAAAAGGAATATTCTGGCGAAGGAAAAAAAAGTCTCGGGAGCTTCCGCCACCGTTGCCCCTGAATTTTGCCCGTGAAAATTTTGGTTTTCGACGAGTGATTTTTATTTCCGGCGGGTGATTTTCCTTCACGCATGATGGCTTCTCCTCATAATGGGGGCCTTACAAATGTGTGTTTTTACCACAGAAAATTACAATGGGTAAAGTAGGCTTCATACTTAACATGTGTAGGGTCTCTTTTTGACTCAAGCATGTTATCCCCATGCATAGGAAGCTTCTCAAGCAACTTCCTCATTAAGTATGACAAGTACCTCCAGTACCTTAGTCATCAAGCATGACAAGTACCTTAGGTGGAGTTTCTACCTCATGCTCAGCCCTAGCTTGCCTAAGGTCAAAGACAAGTTTAGGTCGGGTTCCCACCTCAAGCACAACCCTAGCTTGCTTAAGGTCCAAGACAAGTTTAGGTACGGTTCCCACCTCAAGCTCAGCCCTAGCTTGCTTAAGGTCAAAGGACTTTTAACACTAACCATTGGAGGTCTTTAATGAAGCTAACCCTAAGGTCTTTTAAGCTCCATTAGTTAACCTTGCTCTTTGACAGACCATCTCTCATTTGGGCCCCTTTACCATTGGCCCCGTGTTGAGATAGATCAGTAAGCACATGTCTATATTCTAACCCTTGTTCCCGTTTATTATCCCACATTAAATTATCAATTTAATATGGGAAAATCATTTGGGTTGGTTAGATATAAGATATTTGATGACATATGTACAATAGCAATGCTTTGTTCACAGTAAACTGACTTCAACAAGGTCATCTACGCCTCTATGTTTAACATTGCAGCAAATTTAATATTGTTGGTAACATCTCCATAGGCTTACGTTGCACTACTTGATGAAAGCTAAGGGTCAAATGACACTACACACGTCCACTTTTGCAAGCTATAAACTTCGGTGCTACCGCAAAGATAGAGCTATTGAGGACCGCTCCATGGATTGGGGCTAGTGGTACTACTATAGGTCACAGTCTGTAGTCGTCCATTTTTGCAAGTCACGAGCAGTGAAATCATTAAAAATCTACTTCTACTAATCCTCTTTCATGCAGTCGCATGGCTATAGCTATAGAAAAGGGGGAGTGGGGGTGGTGATCTAGGGAGCTGGAAAGTTGACATGCTGGGGCTTATTGGAGGTGGGAGGTGAATTAGCACAACATCTCTACCTCGATATTGGGAGGTGAAGAGGCAGGCGGGATGAATAGTCAAGAAGGAGAGGTGAATCATCCAGAGCAGAAAGAGAGAGAGATCTTGTGGGGAAGTGTGAGTCAGTTTCCTGTGTGGAAAGAGAGAGAGAGGGATAGATAGATAGAGAGAGAGAGAGAGAGAGAGAGAGAGAGAGAGAGAGAGAGAGAGAGAGAGAGAGAGAGAGAGAGAGAGAGAGAGGTCCTCCACCTTCCTCTTCCAGTTACCAACCACGTTGCTCCCGGCACTCTTAGCTAGAGTAGCACAACATTTAACTCAAGCACTACCAGCTCGATGTTGCTCTTGAATTGTGTTCGACATGGGTGCAAAAAGAAGTTCCACATGGCTGCATGGAGCGTTTGCAAACCCCCTCCCTTCTTCAGATTTTGGACCATCCCTCACAATTAAAGAAAATATGGTGGGGTGCAGACAGTGTAGGTAGCGTGGAGAGAAAATGTCATTGTAGTCAACATGGTAGTGTGGGGTTGCAAGGTAGGAGCAGGTTATTAGACTATCAACCAAGGCTCACGAAAATAATTTTATGAAGCTGGCTTTGGATCATTTTCACCCCTTTATGAAAGGTGAACGATATTTGAGAAAGAAAATTCTACATAAAATCCAAAATGCCCTTGTAATTTGTGAAAATTTCAAAAATACCCCTCCAATTTCAATAACATCTCTAAAAACCATTATTTCAACTCTCCATAGGAAGATTGGTTCTCCTCAATAGAAGATGATACCACTAGGATTTTAGATGGTATTGGTGCCTCTCCACATGAAATTGTTCATCATTTTTGAACACATATGCCTCTATTTGTGAGCTCATTGGTGAATAATCTATTGATCCTATAATGGAGAGCCATTTTCAGGCTCTCCACGTAGCTCAAGGCAAGACATGGGAGTCGTAGAAGTGAAATAGTCGGAAGTGGCACGAGTGGGGAGAGAGAAGAGAGCATAGTTCTCCAGTGGATCAGGTAGATACGAAGAGTAGGGTCATTGAATAGCACTCTCTCTCTCTCTCTCTCTCTCTCTCTCTCTCTCTCTCTCTCTCTCTCTCTCTCTCTCTCTCCCCCCCCATGTGCCGCTCCATCCGGCTTGAAACCTGCTACCCGTACCTAGAGCCAGAGTCGTCGGTGTTTGTGGAAGCCTAATTGGAAACCGCAAAAGTTACCCCTTGTGCAAATACACTTCTAGTGCCCAATATTGAAAACCAAAATTGCGACACACACGCAAGGATTTTTATTGTAGTTGCTTCACATCTACCATTTACTACATTTGTATTCTGTCGTCGTAAGTGGCAGGAACTGAAGTTGTAGTAGGATAGGGTGAACAAAGGTAAGACCATTCGGCCTTTTGGAGAACTTATCATTATCATCTCTTTCTTATGGTGTGCACCAAAGTCGTCATCACTACGTAAGCTCCAAGCAATCATAAGTGTTCACCACCAATCCTCTTCACATGTGTGCAAACACACAATAAGTTTGACGAGGGTTTGTCGTGCCACCAAATGTAGGTTGAACGCATCATGCTCTCTCTCTCTCTCTCTCTCTCTCTCTCTCTCTCTCTCTCTCTCTCTCTCTCTCTCTCAAATCCGCTCAACTTCAACTTGAGCTACACAATCTAAACAACACTGAAAGCATGGAGATGAGAATTTCAACTAGCTACAAGGATAAGGCTCAAAGTGTTGTGAAGACATCAAAGATAAGGCACATGGCACAATGGAGTCATTGCCCAAAGGAGAAGGCCCACAACAAAAGCTGGGCACTAGCATCCTTCAATGCCCATTTAATTAAGCTCACTTGAAAATTATGCTAGTTCTCAGGGAGTGCAAATTTAAAAAAATATTCATATAACGTGCATTCAAAGGGTATTAAAAAAACCCTTTATTTACATGCTTAAATTAATAAAATGACCCCCTTTTCTTCAAGAACTTACGGAGTTTTCTCTAAAATCAAGTAAAAAAACCTTCTGTTAATATAAACCCATTCATTTGAACTCACGTGGTAGCTTACATGTTTAAGAGGTGAACCCCCCGAGTGTCAGTTCCTCAGCCAAGGCTTGAGAGGCTTGAACACAACATGCAATATGTGGGGGTAGTAAAGGCAATGTGGCCTTCCTCACCTAGCAAGGGTATTGGACATGTATTGTAAACAAAAACATGTTGAGTTATTGAGTTGTTGGTTTCTTTCTCTCTCTCGCTCTCTCTCTCTCTCTCAAATAAAGGATGCCTCCCTAATATTTTGCAATTTTTTGTTTCATGCTTGAAAAATCATACATCCTCTTGACTTTTCAAAAACGTTGGTAAGAGCAAGCGAGAGAGAAAGGAATTTAGGGAAGTCATGTGGCCTAAAAAGTGGCTTACGCCATCCTGCACCAATGTGTTGGTGGTCAATGGGAGCCTCGCCTGGGGGACTGAGGAACCTGAAGAGATTCCTCATGCCATGAATAGTTGAGAGAAAGTGAGCCTCATGCAAGGGATACCCAAATATATATATATATATATATATATATATATATATATATATATATATATATATATATATATATATATATATATATATATATATATATATATATATATATATATATATATATATATATATATATATATATATATATATATATATATATATATATAGAGAGAGAGAGAGAGAGAGAGAGAGAGAGAGAGAACCTTGCTCTACTCCGCGGTCAATGTCCTATTGCGCCATAACTGCGCTCTCCACACCTCATAAAGGCTTGGTCCTTACAATTGTTACTCGCGAACTTTCTTTCGCTTGACTCAAGATGACAATTGTTGTTTTTTTTGGTTGCCCAACACCAGCAATGAGTCCCACCAATAGTTTGCACCACCCCATCCCAACAACCCTGAGCAGCCTCATATGCCTTTAGCTAATAGAGGTGGGCCGTTTTGGTAAGAGCGAACGAGACCCATCGGAGGCGGGTTGCATGAGCTTATACATACATAAACCCTCTTGTTATCTACTTCACTTCTTGTCTTGTCTTCTTCTTTTTCTTCTTATCTCTTGACTTTACTTTAGCCGCTTCCTAGTAGATGCAAGAGACGCACTTTCTCACTCACTCTTTCTTAAACACACACATACCAAAAATCTCTTCTTCTCTACTTCACTTCTTCTTAGTGTCTCATCTTCTCTTCTTCCTTTTCTTTTGAACTTACTTTAGTCACTTCATTGTAAGAGTGTTCTGTCATAAAATCTAATATCTAACTAACCCAAATGATTTTCTCATATTAAACTGGTCATTTAATGCGGGAGAATAAACGAGAACAAGAGTTAGAATATAGACATGTGCTTATGGATCTATCTCAGCAAGGGACCAAAGTCAATGGGTCTAAATGGGAGATAATATGTCAAAGAGCAATGCTAGCTAATGGAGCTTGGAATACCTTAGGGTTAGCTTCATTAAAGACCTCCAAAGGTTAGCGTTGAAAGTCCTTAGACCTAGACCTTAGGCAAGCTAGGCTTGAGCTTAAGGTGCTTGTTGTGCTTGCTGACTAAGGTGCTTGAGGTGCTTGGTGACTAAAGTGCTTGAGATGCTTCTCGTGCTTGCTGACTAACGTGCTTGAGGTGCTTGTCATGTTTTCTGAGTAAGGTGTTTGAGGGGCTTCATGACTAAGGTGCTCAAGGGGTAAGGTGTTCCAAAGTCAACATGAATCCCTACACAAGGGGGGGCAAGCCCTACAAGTAGGGGCAAGAGAGAGAACACACACACACACACACACACTTATTCAAGGCAAGCCCAAGACCGAAGACGCAACACGGACACGTGTCAAGCACCTACACATGCTTCCCTCATGTAGTGCCTAAAGCCTATTGGTTGACCTCTAAAGGGGTCCAATGAGAATTTAGTTTATTTAATTAATTGTTTAAGCATTATTCAAACCATCTCTCATAAAGGGGTAATAAGGACACTTGTCCTAATGCTACCCTTGTTGCTTGAAATGCAAAAATCATGTGATTGGCCAAGCTTGAGGAGGTCCAATCACTTTCAAGCTTGACCTAGAAGAGGGGGTGGACCCAAGCAAGGAGAGGGTGTGCTTGATCATATACCCTCTCTCATTCACTCACACACACTCTCATTCTCATAGTGTGTTGTGCAAGAACACCATCTCGTTCTCCAAGCTTGAGAAGTTGAGAGACTACACCAATAACTCTTGGCTATGGAATGCAAATTTAACCAAGAGCAATGCTTCAATGCTATGATAGCCATCTTCTTCATCTCCATTCCTATGCTACTATGCTATGCTAAGCTCTATGAGTAATGGTATGAGAGGACACCAGTTCTTTCTCGTATGTTACTTCTTATTCCTCTTTCCTACCCTCATTTCTTGCTAGCTCTCTCCACCTTTGAAGGTGTTCGAGGTCTTGGGACTGAGGCCAAGGACAAGTTAATGCTTTCATTAAATTAAGTTACGAGCATAATTGTGGTGCATGAAGCTCTCTATCTTCATTGCACCATCAAGTTCCCAAGGAACACAAAGCTTGCATTGTACCAAGTCTCTGTTTATGGGAGAAGCCAATAATACAAAAGAATTTTGGAGGGTGGACCGGCTCCACACAGATCCGGTCCTCAACTATTGTCAAGTTCTCTAATTCTCTCTATTGCAAAGTATTGTTTATGGCATGTTAATTAAGTATAATGGTTATGATGCTACCTCTAATTAAGTTCTACCTCTTTCTCAAAGTATTCCAATAAAAATGCTCACTACAATTCTCTAAATTCCGTTATTCTCAATGTTCATAGTCTAATTCCGTTACATTGGTATCATAACTATGGGTTTCTCTTTTCTTGCTTAAGAAGAGAGGTCCTTAAGTTGTCCATGAAAGGTTGGACCTCTTCATTGCAAGAGGGTAAGTGGGACAGGGATCTATTATCCCGGTTTAAAAGGACTTAGTTGGAGGTACACCATTGGGAGCTATAGACTTAATAATGGAGTCTCTTGGGGCTTGCCTTTGGCCTAGCCATTATTGAGCTACTAGCAAGCTCAACAGGAACCATAATCAACAGGGCAATGTTAGACCCTCTCCACTAATCTTTGCAATCAACAATATCTAAACCATGGGTGTAGACGCTTGAGACCTAATTGTAAAAGGTAAAGAAGAGTAGCAACTAAGGTTTTTGAGGGTACCAAAGCACAAAGTAGCATATACATAAGTTTAATTAGCATGGATGACAATAATAAAGAGAGTTATAATGAATATTGACAACTTTGATTTTGCACATGAAGTTGCTATCGATGATGCCCCAATGTTTGTAAACTATCTACTAGGTTGCAAACAAGCTATGGGAAACCTTGATTTGCAAGCCAAAGTTACCAACAACTTACTTTGTGCTTATGGGATTTCCCTGCCTCTCCAAGAAGAGAGAGAGAGAGAGAGAGAGAGAGATTAGGAAGCCTCTTGTTGAGACTTCCAAAAGAAGACTCTCTCCAATAAGAGAAGAGGAGGAATCCAATGAACGAGAAAGAAGTCTCCACAAAGACGCAGGTCTCAACGATCCCCAACTCCTTTCAAGCGAAAAAGATCATCCTATAGTCCTTCTCCTTGTCACTCTGAAAGGGAAGAGAGGAAACAAAGCAGAAAAAGGCGAGAAAGAGGTCACCCTCTTCTCCTTCTTCATCACCTTCCTCCTGGACATCTCAAATCCTACCCTGCTTGGCAAAAGTCCCACAAGCTTAAGAAGTTCAAAGAGGGAGGAAAGAGTATCTCTTTTCTCACCTATGATGGAACCTTTGGTGCTACTGACAAAGTATTGGCCTTCATCCAACAATTTGATGTGGCCTTTGGAGATGAGGGCTTCATTGAATCTTCCAAGCTACGTCATGTAGCTATGCACTTTTAAAAATATGCTTATCAATGGCGGGCTAGCCTTCGTGGCAGTTACGAAGCTCCAAAGACATTAAAAACTCTACGAATTTCCATCATGAATCAATTCCTTGCAAGAGACACTAAAGATAAAGTGCTCACCGAATGGCAGAGTTTGAAGTTACTTTCAAACGAGTCTATCCAAAAATATGTAGATAAGTTTTGGGATTTACATCTCAAAGCTACAGTCTTTCAGAAGATAGACTTTGTCAAGCAAAAGCAACAAATTTGTGAGGGATTAACTGAAGAAATGGCCGAGTATGTCAACTCCCAACGGCCTGGTTCTATCACCGAAGTCATCCACCACACTATGGTTGCATCTCGTATCAATTTCCAACAAGGGGCTAAAAGGAATGCCAAGCCCATGGAAAACAAAGATCAAAATGATGCAAAGGGGAAGAACAATGCTCAAAGTTCTTCCCAATGAAATTCCAACAACAACAAGAACAAGGATAAAGGAGTTTACAAAGGTAAAAACAAACCCTCTTCTGAAGAGCTAGAGGCTTTTTGTAAAGATCACAAATGCTTTGAGTGTAGGGAGAAAGGACATGGCTATCGTTCTTGCCCAAAAGAAATGCCTGCAATGAGAGTCCTAGAGCTTCCACGATCGAAGCTCCAAAAGAGGATGCTTATTGCAAAGGATCATCCCTTTCATATGCTTGGGGGAAGGTGAGGGAACATGATGCCTTCATCCTATTTAATCCTTGCTCTACTCACAACTTCATATCAATGTACTTGGCCACAAAGCTAGGCATACAGGCTTTTGAGATGGGAGATATTATAACTGCCGATGGGGCTTTCAAGGGACAGCAAGCCCCTCGATTGGGAAGTTGAGGCTTCATGTCCAAAGCTACGTCGACAAAGAAGACTTTTTCATCTCTCCTCTCCAGCATGAGGATGCTATCCTAGGGGCACCATGGTTCAATTGCATGGCTGCCAACATGAAGTTCCCTGAAAGGAGAATCTACTTCACCTACAGGGAAAAGAGCATGTATATAGATGCTAATGAGTCCACTCATACTATACCACTTGTAAATTCATATTCTTTTGATAAGTCAATGAAAAGCTGGTTTCCTCGTACATGATTTTTGTCAAAGAGTCTCTAAATTATGCTAATGTTTTAACAAAAAAAAGTGGTAGGAATCAAGAAGAATTAGACTTGTCTAATCTTCTAAATAGATTCTAAGATGTATTTATTGATGACATCCCTATGGATCTACCTCCAAAATGAGGGGATGATGACCATTGGATAGAGCTTCTACCTGGGAGCTCACTGCCTAATAAACCTCCTTTAGAGTTTCTCAAGCTCAACAAGAGGAGACTATGAGGCAAGTGCATGAGCTAGTAGACAAGGGGATGGTGAGGCCTAGCTCCTCTCTCTTTTGTTCTCCAATCCTTTTAGTGCAAAATAATCCTTTTAGTGCAAAATAAAGGTGGCACATATCGCATGTGTGTGGACTATCGAGCACTAAATTGTATCACTATCAAAAACAAATTTCTCGTACCGTGGGTATAAGATCTATTTAACAAGCTACAAGGTTCAACCTACTTCAGTAGGATTGACCTTAAAAGTGGTTATCATCAAATAAGGATAGTGGATGAAGATATCGTAAAGACCACATTCCGTACAACATTTGGTCTTTCTGAATATCTTGCCATGCCTTTGGTTTGACAAATGCTCCAGCCACGTTCAACCGCCTAATTAGACCCTACCGCAAGTTCAATGGAGTGTCCTTCGATGAAATTATCATCTACTCCAAGTATTTGGAGGAGCATAAGCAACACCTCTAGGTAGTCTTTCAAGGTATGAGGGAGAAGAAACTTTTCATTAACCAAAAGACGAGTGAATTTTTCCTCCAAGAGATTCAATGCTTAGGTCATATTATCTCTCAAGATGTTATCCATATGGATTCAGTCAAGCTTGAGGTAATAAAAGGATGGCCTAATCCAAGGAATCTATGTGAGCTACAAAGCTTTATAGGTATGTGCGCATACTATAGATGCTTCATAGAAAAATTCTCTCAACTAGCAAGACCACTACATGACTTAACAAAGAAGAACGTTAAGTATTCATGGATTGATAAGAGAAAAATGCTTTTGACAAGCTTAAAGAAAAGCTTACCTCCCAACTAGTGCTTACACTACCAGATCTCTCAAAGCCATTTGAGGTCCAATGTGATGCTTGTGGAGATTTTCTTGGAGCAGTTTTCTTTCAAGAAGGGCATGCCATAGCATATGAGAGTCGAAGACTCAATTTTGACAAGGGAGTATTGGGCATCTACGAAAAGGAGTTACTAGCTGTCCTACATGCCCTTGACACATGGAAGCACTATCTATTAGGGACTCCATTCATCCTACGAACGGATCACCAAAGTCTTAAGTACTTCATGACGCAAACGAAGATCTCCGACAAACAAATGAGGTGGGAAAATTTTCTTTCGCAATTCAATTTTCATGTTGCTCACATTGCTGGCAAGCACAATCAAGTAGCTGACACGCTATCACGACGGCCAATTTTGGATGGTGTGTCCATAGCAACTCAGAATGACCTATCTTCCACGAAAGATGAGTATGATACTAACCTTGATTTTAAGGACATTATGTCAACACTTGCCTTAGGGAAGAAAGAGGAACCATTCACCTTACAGGATGGTTATCTTCTCCATAGCAACATGCTATGTGTTACTCACTCCCTTCGTGAGAAAGTGATGTATGCATCCCATGCTCCTCCTTATGCGGGGCATAGAGGGATTCAACCTACTCTTTGATGAGTAGATACATATTTATGTTGGCCTACCATCAAAATGGACATACAAGACTATGTGTCAAATGTGTGGTATGACAAAAGACAAAGTATGATAGGGGGAAGCAACCTGGATTGCTCCAACCTTTGCCAATTCCTATTTCACCATGGGAGAGCATATCCATGGATTTTATCTTTGGATTGTCCAAGTCTATCCATGGGAATATGGGAATATGGACAATAGTAAACAGGTTTAGCAAACAAGCACATTTTATACCTGTAAAAAAAACTATTAAGGCACACCAAATGGCAACCCTCTTCATATCCCAAATTTTTAAACACCATGGCTTGCCAACATCAATAGTTTCAGATAGAGATCCTTGAATGACCATTAATTTCTGGAAGGGTCTCTTTGAGAATCTAGGTACTAGGCTCAATTTCTCTTCGGCCTATCACCCACAAACGGATGGCCAAATTGAAATAGACAACCTTACAATTTCTACTTAAGACCTATGTTACCAAAGTAGATCAACGTTCACAATGGAAAAAGTACCTACCTCTTGTAGCGTATGCGTACAATAACACTGTCCATACTACTACGGGGAAGACACCTTTCAAAATCATTGAAGGAAGACCTAAAAGTCCCTTGCTACTTAAGGTACATGGGAAGATCTTCGCTGCCAATGAATATAGCCGAGACCTACAAGAATCTTTCCAAAAGATCAAGGAGGTTGCTGCTAACAAGCACATAAGGGACTTAGCTTTCAAGGAAAATGATTGGGTCCTACTCAAAATCCCAAGGCTCGATTGAGGCAAACTACGGGTAAAAATACTATGAGCCACCAAAAGTATTATGCTAAACTAGCAAAAAGATACTATGGTCCTTTTCAAATCCTAAAACTCAAGTTGCCCAACCATTGGCTCATTCACAATGCTTTTCATGTGAGCCTACTTAAGCCTTACAAAGGAGAGCCACCACAAGAACCAATCATTGAGGACCCGCCCAAGATCGAGGATCAAGAAGAGGTGCTTCAACGCGAATTGATCCTTTGACATGAAGACAAGGTACTAAGACATGGTAAGACTATCCGACAGTATCTTATTAAGTTCAACAATTATCCTTTTGAAGATGCTAGATGGATGCAAGGAACCCAGCTTAAGGATAGGATGAACCTTGTCAATGCTTACAATGCTACATTAGAGTAAGCAAATGTAAATACTTTTTATTATGCATGCTTAGAATCATGTTTGTGATGACGACGTCTCTCAAACACCAAGTAGAATTGGTCACTCTACTTTGGAAATATGATATGGACTCAAGAGCAGACATACTTGCAGAAGCTAAGTCTCCCAAGCACCAAACGGATTAGTCATCCATTCTGGAATGATGTCGTAGGATAAAAAGGGCTCCTCTACCCGCTAAGAAACATAGACTAATGGCTAGCACTTTATCTCCTCTATCTCATAGTCGAAGACGACTATGATTTGAAGAGAGAGGTAATGTCATAAAATCTAATATCTAACTAACCCAAATGATTTTCTCATATTAAACTGATCATTCAATGTGGGAGAATAAACGGGAACAAGAGTTAGAATATAGACATGTGCTTATGGATCTATCTCAGCAAGGGACCAAAGTCAATGGGTCCAAATGGGAGATGGTCTGTCAAAGAGCAATGCTAGCTAATGGAGCTTGGAAGACCTTAGGGTTAGCTTCATTAAAGACCTCCAAAGGTTAGCGTTAAAAGTCCTTAGACCTAGGACCTTAGGCAAGCTAGGGATGAGCTTGAGGTGGGAGCCTGGCCCAAGCTTGAGGTGCTTGTCGTGCTTGCTGACTAAGGTGCTTGTTGTGCTTGCTGACTAAAGTGCTTGAGGTGCTGATCGTCCTTGCTGACTAAGATGCTTGAGGTGCTTGTCATGCTTGATGATTAAGGTGCTTGAGGTGCTTGTCATGTTTTATGACTAAGGTGCTCAAGGGGCTTCATGGCTAAGGTGCTCAAGGGGTGAGGTGTAGTGGCAAAACAAAGAATACACACACTCACTCAAGGCCAGCCCAAGACCTAAGAGGCAACAAGGACACATGTCAAGCACCTACACATGCTGCCGTCATGTAGTGTCTAAAGCCTATTGGTTGACCTCTAAAGGGGTCCAATGAGAATTTAGTTTATCTAATTAATTGTTTGAGCATTATTCAAACCCTCTCTCTCAAAGGGGTAAGAAGGACACTTGTCCTAATGCTACCCTTGTTGCTTGAAATGCAAAAATCATGTGATTGGCTAAGCTTGAGGAGGTCCAATCACTTTCAGGCTTGACCTAGAAGAGGGGGTCGACCCATCCAAGGAGGGGGTGTGCTTGACTATACACTCTCTCATTCACTCACACACACTCTCATTCTCATAGTGTGTTGTGCAAGAACACCATATCCTTCTCCAAGCTTGAGAAGTTGAGAGCCTACACCAATAACTCTTGGCTATGGAATGCAAATCTAACCAAGAGCCATGCTTCAATGCTATGCTAGCCATCTTCTTCATCTCTATTACTATGCTACTATGCTATGCTAAGCTCTATGAGTAATGGTATGAGAGGACACTACTTCTTTCTCGTATGTTACTTCTTCTTCCTCTTCCCTACCCTCATTCCCTGTTAGCTCTCTCCACCTTTGAAGGTGTTCAAGGTCTTGGGACTGAGGCCAGGGACAAGTTAATGCTTTCATTAGATTAAGGTATGGGCATATTGTGGTGCATGAAGCTCTCTATCTTCATTGCACCATCAAGTTCTCAAGGAACACAAAGCTTGTATTGTACCAAGTCTCTCTTTATGGGAGAAGCTATAATACAAAAGCCTTTTGGAGGGGGGATCGGCTCCACATAATCTGGTCCTCAACTGTTGTCAAGTTCTCTAATTCTCTCTCTTGCAAAGTATTGTTCATGCCAAGTTAGCTAAGTATAATGATTATGTTGCTACCTCTAATCAAGTTCTCCCTCTATTTTTCTCAAAGTATTCTCATAAAAATGCTCACTAAGTTCTCTAAATTCCACTATTCTCAATGTTCATAGTCCAATTCCGTTACAATTCACACTTGTATACTTCACAACCTCAACATTCTCCCTGTCAAGCTCAATGAGCTTGCAAAACATACACGTTTGTCCATATTCTCCCCTTGAATCAATGCATATTTAACCGATATTTTGCTGTACACAACATCTCTACTACTACTACTACTACTGGCATCTCAATAAAGAAATTTAGTTTCTTTATTGATGCTACTCAAATATTCTCTCTCTCTCTCTCTCTCTCTCTCTCTCTCTCTCCCAATCCCCGCCGCCTATCAGCCACCTCCTTCCCCCCTACTCCTATCCCCTCTGCCCTCATGCTCATGCGACACCAAAACCACAGTGGCATGTGTAGTCTGATTCACAAGCGGCAAGTAGCCTCTTCAAGACGGAGAGAGAGGAGGGCCAGCCATGCCGTGCGCGCGCGCGCGCGAGAGAGAGAGAGAGAGAGAGAGAGAGAGAGAGAGAGAGAGAGAGAGAGAGAGAGAGAGAGAGAGAGAGAGAGCTCTGCGCAGGGACACCTTCCTCCTCCCTTCGCCTTTTTCCTTCCCCCTTCTCCTCTGTCATCCTCTCTCGCAGTTGCCCACCGTGCTTGCTGATCCTCCCTCCACACCCTTTGGCTCCCCCTTCGCACTCTTGAGAAAGAGAGAGAGCTCGTATGGGCATCTGCGATTATCTTACGCGCACGCACAACACTCCAAAGCACCAAAGCACTCCAAAGCCTTTTGCTAAATTACCAAAGCACTCCAAATTTTTCTTTTGACTTTGCATTCATGTTTTCATGTTTAGGTCTTTTTACCAACGTGGCAATAGCCTCCTACTGATGTGGCACATGCCCAATGGCCCTTCTACAAGTTTACACACACACTCACACCCCTCGGAGGGGTATGTGGGCATCCACTGCCTCTCCCTCTTAGAATCCCTTTTGTCCGCATACGTTGGAAGTTAAGTAAGAGAATCGAGATGTTGACACGGAGCTATTGCAACGCGTCTGCCACACTGTCGCTCCCTCTACTTGACCTGTGCCACACCGTCGGAACACCAATTTTTCTTAGTCTTCTCCACTTGACGTCGTTTCGCTGCTGCTATCTGTGAATATAGTGGATCTTGAATCTACAGACTTGACAAGCTTCCCGTGGCAGGTGTGCTCTCTCTCTCTCTCTCTCTCTCTCTCTCTCTCTCTCTCTCTCTCACACACACACACACACACACACACACACACACACACACACACACAGACTGGGCATGGGCTACATGATCCAAGCCATAGATCATTCCAGAGAGGTTATTCGTTGTGCCGTGGAAAAATGCTGTAGGAATTTTAATCTTACGAGGACTTACTGTTATGGCTCGGTAACGGAAGTGCTGTGCAATAATGGCGACGCTGTGAAGTTTCAGCATTTGTTATGGCTTTCGTCTTCTTCTTTCTTCAGAATGTCATCCCCAACTAGACCCCTTTCTAAGATGATTTAGCAACTCTTTTGTATGCAGGTGTCATAGTTCTGAACTTCTTATCTGTAAGACATCGTTCACCTTTGTGGGACAGGACAATGTTCAACACCTTGTAAATTGTGTGCATGAGAAAGTGTACTTGTCTGGACTTTGTAGTGGTATCTTGGGGTCCGCCCAACATCACAACTAGGTTAGAGTGCGGCAAGTGGCTTTGACATTGTGGAGCAATCAACACAGCTCCTTAGTTTCAAATGGTGCTTGAACTACTCGAAGCAGACGCTGGTGGTGGTATCCCATCAGATATGTGTAGGCATCGTAGCATATTGTTCACAACTAACCAACTAAAATGACAATCCAGCAAACAAGGAATTTAACCCTAGCCTAGAGCAAGGAAACTCTCTACACCTACCACTACACCGGTGGCCTCAAAAGATACACCTTGTGTGCAATGCAAATGTAACAGGCACTGACAATTTCAATACAATTTAACTCTGACAAACTCAAATGGAGCATAGTCCATTGCAAAATAACATCAACAATCAAGTCTTAAAAGAAGTAACGAAGCGGTCTAATATCACACAATGAACAAGCAAAGTCTTACAGACATGATGTTTTGAAGATCAGTATATTGGAATGAATATGCTTCATTTGAGCTACTAGAAGTGCTGCAGGATATGTTATTCTATGTAACTGTTTTATCTCTCTAGTTGACATGGATGGGTGCTCATTCGTGGTTTGTTTTGCTTGCAGTTTGCCTTACTCTACTCACAATGTCTGGTCTCTCACTTGCTGTGGGGCCGCGCCATGGGCAGACAAAGTCTGACAAAGAGGATGATGGCTCACCAAAGGGTTTAATGGGCTCAATACGAACAATAGAGTTGCAGCTTGTTGCCTTTATTGTTGTATTTTCAGCAAGCGGTTTGGTGCCCGTTGCAGATCTTTTATTTCCTGTCTTTGTAACACCGTATCTGTATTTTCTCTCGAAATTTAATTTTCCCACCATCGGCAAGGAGGGTGTTAGCATGGAAGTCTTCCATGGGAGCCGAATGTTCCAGCTTTATCTAGTACTAGGCACAGTGCTCGGTCTGTTCTTTCCACTGGCATATGTGCTCGGGGGGTTTGCCAGAGGAGATCAACATGCAGTCAGAGCAAGCACACCCCACTTGTTTCTTCTTTCAGTACAGATTCTCAGTGAGAATCTAGTTAGCAACCTTGCTGTTTGGTCACCGCCTGTTCGTGCCTTTCTGGTTGCCATCTACAACACGCGACGGATTTTCTCTCTTGCAGACTGGGTTTACGACGCTTTCTACTATGTGCCTCCACCTGAGTTTCCAAGTTTCAGAGTGAGTATGTTGGTCATTAGGACTTCCTTTAAGGAAAAGAATGCATATTTATCAAGAGCAGAATTTCAGGGAAAAATATGATTTTATTTAAGATACTTAAATACTATGAGCTAATTTTCATCAAAAGTTATGCTGAGTAGCAGAAAGGAGCTGTCGTTGTTAATTAACTATTTGTTTTGTGGTTTCTAAGGAATAGATTAGGGCTCTTTCTGGCGTATGTGATCTGATCAACGTACATAGTTCATGATGTAGTTGATTCATGTTTTTGAGTATTTATGACATGCATTTTGTATATTTTTGGTCGTGCTGTAGGATATTGCGTGGATGTGGTTCGGACGAGGTCTAGCTTCAGCAAACCTTGTGTACTTTATCATAAACATGTTTTGCTTTATCATTCCAAGATTCATACCCCGGGCTTTTGAAAGGTACCAACAAGCCAAGGCTACCTGTGAGGCCTCAAGCAAGAAAATTGCAGACGACAAAGGTTCACCAAATCCTGCCAAAGGTGTACCAGAGAAAAAAGTAAAATAAGTGCTCGGAGAAGTGTGCCGGCTACATTTCTTTTGGATTCATTGGATGTTACTCGAGCTGCTGTTGTAATTTTGAGGTGACGTCTGAAGAAAAGTTTTCTTCTTATCTGTAGACATTGGCAGCGAAATCTTGTGTCTTTACCTAAAGCCATTTGACGCATTATGGAACACGTCTGCTTGTGAGTGGTAAACATTAGATCTTATCTGTACAAGATGAAAAGCACAGGAATGCCCATGTTAATGTTATTTTAATGTCAATAATTTTGCAAGTAATCAAATGTGTTTCCCTTATCCGATGGTCAATCAATGAATGCTTTGCTCAAAGGTCTGTGGAGTTCTTATGACTATTTGAGCAGGGAGAAAGCTGTATGATGATAAGGTTTACCGGTGATGGTCCTGCCCAGGTGTCTGTGAATGAAATATCTGTGCCCTCAAGTTGTTTCCATTCATTCAAAGGACAGGTGGATATTGTATCACACCCTAATCCACGCGGACAGAAAACATGGGTATATGGGACTTTGCTGGAGAAAGCAATGTACTTTTGGAATAGGTATGAAATTTGGGTTTGCCTGACTCGATATCTCCACACTGAGTAGGTATCAAAATGAAGCGTTAAAAAGAGTTTTGGTTTTGTATATAGACGTTGCGGCTATGGAGAGGTTAATATGGGTTCTGTGCGAGTTGTTCTGGAGACAGGCTTGCCAACAGACAACTTTAAGCAGATTATTTTCTGGTTAAAGCAAATATTATGATGCATCTCCTCTAACCGCATTAGGTTTGTCAATATATTTTATGAGGCAGGTTTTGTACGATTCACCTATTCTTACTATTGAGATGGGTGGCAGGTTGGAGAGTGTTGGATTGCAATTCAAAGGGAGAAGCATAGACTTACGTTAAATGCCAGTGTAGCTTTTGCAGCCTTAGCCTTGTTGCTAGAATTTTATGTTGATGTTTTGTGTTTGTGACGCCGTTGAAATCTAACATATTGCTAATTCTACTTGTTTGCTTGCTTTGAGCCATGGAGGTATGAACTTGTATAAACTTTCTCTTCAGCCATGGTGGTTACCCACCGGGTAGATGGCATCTAGCCATGAATGAGCCAAGAAGCATGAGTTTAAGTGTGGGATTTAGGGCCATGTGCCTGACTCCGAGTGTGCGGAGAGAGAGAGAGCATTCGATGAGAGGGAAAAGTCGGACAGCTCATGTGATGTGCACCTACAGTAATTTCTTGCTGCTCTTCATCAATGGCTTTCCTTTCTCGATTGTTTTGCTTTTATTGGCATATTGAGGCTTGCTTGGCATTATGTTTTGTGTAGGAGCAAAGTAGACTGCCTTTTAAGATTATGTACAATCTATAATTCTTTGACAAAGTGTATCATGTATATGCTCACGAGCTTTAGGTCTCTCCCCTATAGTTTCGAGATGACTTTTGTAGCACCACACTGGGATGTAGGAGCCTACCTTTTCAGGTATATAGACTACTTGTCCAAACAGTCATCGCCTCATGGACATCTCATCCGCTTGGGAAATTAATGGTATGATTGTAGGGTATTGCCTTACAAGTAAGGGTAAGCAGTGTGTTGTTGTGATCAAGCCTCACTCAAGTTCCCATCCCAAGTTCCTTCCTTGGTAGCAAAAAGATGAGCATGCAGGAATAAGCTGAGAAAGGAAAGTGAAAGATGAGATGTAATTATTGCAAGGCAAAAGACAAATCAACAAGCAATGTCTTAAGCTGAAGGCAAATTAACTTGAACACGAAGAAGTAAATAGAGCTATTCCTTCACATGAGATTCTGGTATTGTTGGTGTGTGATATACAATGGATGTATAGTTTACATTTCAATATGACCCTTTTACTCATGAAGGATGTTTTCGACATTTTTTGACGATTCTTGCATATGGTTGAGATATTAGTGCTATAAAAAAGCTGTAACATTTAATGGCCTAGTAACTTGTGTGTAGCGGAAAATAGCATGAACATAGTGAGCATTTCATTAGAATAGATTCCTAATGAGAATAACAAGAGTGCTTGGGTGGAGAGAGCAACAAAAAGTATCACTTAGCTAGATATCATGAACAATACTTCAAAAGAGAGAGAAATTAAGCAATTGACAACAGTTGAGGATTGGATTTGCATGGAGCCGGTCCCCCCTCCAAAAGGCTTTGTATTATGGTTTCTCCCATCAAGAGAGATATTTTACAATACAATTATTTGTGTTCCTTCAACACTAGCTATAGTGCAATGAAGATGAAAACTTCAAGCACTAAGCAAAACACTTATCAAACACAACATCAATTTCCTCATGGTCTCAGACCCAAGACCTCACACACCGTCGAAGATGGTGAGAGCTAGCGGGGTATGAGAGTAGATTGAGAGGGAGGAGGAGTATTCTTACCAGAAAGATATACATCACTTCACATAATCACTCTTATTAGCATAACTTAGCTTAGTAATTAGCATGGTAGAGGAGATGAGCATGCATTGAAGCTTGGCTCTTGGTTGGATTCGCATCACAAAGCCAAGAGTTGTTGGTGTAGGCCTCCCTTCTCACAAGCTTGGAGAAGGAACTGCGATTTTTCAAAAATCATCCCCTCTCTCTTGGTCGCCCCATCTTGCTATTTGCTCATGCTCACATCCTATTGGATCTCCCCAGCCTCAGCCAGTGGAGCATAAGTGATAGCCTTTTGACATGTGTCCCCCTTTCCCCTTTTGTGAGAGCTTTAGGTAATTAATAAATGCAACTAAACTCTCATTATTGAATCCCTTTGCCTCCTCGCCAATAGGAATCAGGCAAGCCATTGGGTTGCTGAATGTTCATTGGACCCCTTGGAAGAGTGTCCAATAGTCTTCTAGAGAGCTTAATTCTCATTGGTTCTTTTATTAAGTGTTTTTAAATTGATTAAACTAGATTTACTCTATCCTAATTCTCATTGGTCCACCTTCAAGGTCATCCAATAGGATTTGAGTACACCTTGTGGGGATCTGGGCTAGGGAGCCGACATGTGTCCCTCATTTCCTTTGTGTAAAGGGAGCTTGTGTGTGTGTGTGTGTGAGTTTCTCATCTCCTACAACTAGGGCTTGCCCCCTCCTATGTAGGGATGCATGAAGACTTTTGGGACACACACAAAGCATCCAATTTCCCTAATGTTTGACCTTTATACACAACCTTTAAATTTTGGAACCTTAGCATTTTGGAAGTCTTAATGGGTTGAACCTTAGGGTCTTTTAAGCCCATTGTTGCACATTGCTCTTTTGCAGATGGCCCCCCTTCCCTTTGGATCCCTATTTTCCCTCCTTTGGATCCCTACTGTGGCCGGTCTGCCAGCTTAACCAATATTCTAGCTTTTTCTCCCCTGGCACTTCTCCATATTAAATGATCAATTTAACATGAGAAAATCATTTAGGAGAATTAGATATTAGTTTTTATGACAAAAGGAGTTATAAACATTTACCTTTTGTCATGATATGTCTACTTCTATGGCTTTAGTACTTAATGGGAATAATTATTCGCACTCGTACCAACAATGCCTCTCATCCAATCAAGGACAAATGTTTTGATTATTGCTACTAAAAGTGGGAACTCTTCCATACTTGCAGCTGCAAAGGTATGCACCATGAATTAAGACAATTTTTTCCTCTGTCTTTAGACTTTGCGAGACTTGGTCTTGTTAAATACGTGGATATCTCTCTCTCTCTCTCTCTCTCTCACACACACACACACACACACACACACACACACACACACACAAAAAAAATAATTTATTCTCCAAAGTCTTGTTGGAAAATGGATGTCGTTCATGATCTCAACTTCGGAGATAGAAATGTCGCAAAGGGCACTTTATTTCATCGACTATTTTAGCTCAATGTCATTATGCATCAGAGCAAATAAAGGGAAAATTGAAACAGGTACTGAAAATTAACAAAAATGCAGTTCTTTTGCTTCAAAAGTTATTCTAGATGTAAAGTAGTGGTACGCAGATTTTGTTAACCTAAATTGATTGAGTTTGGCATGTTTTTAGAAATCTATTATGGTTGCTTCGTTATCCCCTCTTCAGCCACCATCTAGAAAATTTATGTAGAAAACAGGGTAATCTTGAGTTTCCTAAGGGTGGTTCTACACGCACTATTTGCATGTTGAAACTTGCTTATAGGGCAGATACACACACTTCAATTTTTGGTAAGCGCTTGTGCTCTGCTACTTTCAATATTACTTAGCTTGTGCTTTGCTACTTTCAATAGTACTCAAGGCATGCATAGAAATATCCGCTTAAAGCAAATTCCAAAATGTTTGTGCTTCAAGCAATTTTGGTTTATCATTTCAAACGTATTTGATTGTACTTTGATCGTACATTTTCTAACACGAGTCTTAATGACTCAGGAGCGATGGGATCAACAACGAAGGCTATTTTGTGCGAATCTCGAGGAAGGAGAACGGTTGCCAAATAGTCAACGCGATGACCCGCCTAGGACTTAGCCCAACGATTTGAACCGAGTACCTCGCACACGACAACCCAATGGCCTAACCACATGCTCGATTAGGGTTTCTTGTCCGCATGGCCATTCTCTTGAAAAGTAATCTTGAACAACGGGAAAAGTAAAGACTGACAAATCAAACGGCATCAAAGCTTCCCAAGAAACGAGCTTCACTTCAGTGCCATCGATTTCACCGCTTACACTTGATTCAATATAGCGTGTCAAATAGTGCTAAGCGGCACTCTCTCTTTGGATTGAGAAAAAGTGTACATGTAACGTAATATGAACATAGTCTTCTTTTTTTAAATAACTAGTTGAGCATAACATAATCGTCAAAAAAATAAGCATAATTATACGATTAAGAATCTAACAAATTAACAAATGGTACAAAGGCAAGCCAAACCACCACCACATCCCACCCAAAAAAATAAAATAAAAAAAATCTTCATTATTCTTTTTTTTCTTTTAACCTCACAACTGTGAATGTACGAGTTGTATTAACCAAGATAAAGCACAAAGAAACCAACGAGCCTTGAGGGCTAACATGTTACAATGGATAACAACCGGGCTACCCTACGAGGCAAAACAACAATAATAGGGCAGTTCTGTCTAGTCAGAATAGCATTACAAGCCCAAACCCAATCATCAGAGGTCTTTCTTTTCCTTGTAGATGTGTAGGGTTCGACAGGCAATAAGCTCAAGGTGGCTTAAAGATGAAGGCAACCATAGCTCAGACAGCTAGAGAGAGAAGAATACACACTTTTGAAAAGTGGACTCAATACACAAAAAAAGCTAGTAATACTTTTAGCATAGGGTAATGTACAACATAGTGTTGGGCTTTATTTATGCACAAAGCTAGAGTGGCTATCCGGTTGATGACTCTCCATGTGGCCCTTCTTAGAAGCTTACAACTTGTAGGACAAATGCAAATAGCAAATAGTATGCACATGTAAAGGTGTTTCCCACAGTAGGAGCAAGAAGGATATGCCTATCTCAACAAGATGATCAGTTCCTTGCTTTCACTTACTATTTTGATGAAGCTTGCAATAATGAGAGCTTTCTCGAACACCCTACGGTTCATGCATGGCATTTAATGGAAGTGGCATATGAACTTTGAGAATAGCGGAATTAAGAGAATTAGAGTGAGCATTTTTGTAAGGCTACTTTGAGAACATAGAGGGTGAACTTAATTAGCGGTAGCAACATAACCATTATACTTAATTAACTTGGCATGAAAAATATTTTTGCAAGAGAGAGAATTAGAGAATAGGGCAACAGTTGAGGACCGGCTCCACAGAGGACCGGATTTATGTGGAGCCGGTCCCTCCTCTAGTAGGCTTTTGTATTATATATTCTCCCATCAAGAGAGACTTGGTACGATACAATCTTTGTGTTCCTTGTGACCTAGGTGATGCAATGAAGATGGAAAGATTCATGCATCACGATCATAACATAAACTTTGTAAAAGCATTAACCATCCCCGACCTCAGTCCCAAGGCCTCAACACCTTCAAAGGTGGAGAGAGCTAGCAGGGAATGAGGGTAGGGAAGAGGAAGAAGAAACATTCATGGGAGAAAGAAATAGTTCTTCACTTATCATCACTCTTCTTGCTTAGCATAGCATAATATTGTAGTAATGAAGATGGCAAGCTTAAGCATTGAAGCATGGCTCTTGGTTGGATTTGCATTCCATAGCCAAGAGTGTTGGTGTAGACTCTCAACTTCTCAACAAGCTTGGAGAAGGAGATGGAGATCTTGCACTTTGCACCGCACACAATGAGTGTGTGTGTGTGTGTGTGTGGGAGAGTATACCCCCCAAGCTAGCTCCCTCCTTGCTTTGGTCGACCCCCTCTTCTAGCTCACGGTGGAAGCTCATTGGACCTCTTCAAGTCTGGCCAATCACATGGATAGTGCATATCAAGCAAGCATACTAGCATTGGGATAAGTGTCCTCCTTTTTGCTTTGAGAGAGAGGGCTTGGAAAATGCTGTAGACAACTAATTAAATAACTAAATGCTCATTGGACCCCTCTTAAGCCTAGCCAATAGGATTCAGGCACCCCATGTGGATAAGCATAGGGAGAGCTTGACATGTGTCCTTGTGCCCCTTGAGGAAGGGGTGTCCTTTGGGTGAGTGGGGGGTTGGTCAAATCATTTCTCTAGCTTTGGGGCTCGCCCCCTCCTTTATAGGGCACTTTTTGACTCAAGCTCCTCAAGCACCTTACCCCCCCCAAGCATGGGAATTTTCTTAAGCACCTTAGTCATCAAGTGCAAGCTTAGCAAGAATATGGGCTCTCTCTCACTCATGCCCCTAGCTTCAAGGGCTCGCCCTCTCCTTTTAGGGATTGATTTGAATTTTCAAGCTCATGCCTAGCTTAAGCATGCACCTTAGTTATCAAGCATCACCTGCATTTTAATCTCATCAAGCACCTCAAGCATAGGCCTAGCTTAACCTAAGGTCTAAGGACTTTTGCACTAACCATTTGAGGTCTTTAATGAAGCTAACCCTAAGGTCTTCCAAGCTCCATAATGCAAGCATTGCTCTTTGACAGACCATCTCTCATTTATACCTCTTTAACCTGGGCCCGTGTTGAGATAGATCCATAAGCACATGTTTATATTCTAATCCTTGTCGCCATTTATTCTCCCACATTAAATGATTAGTTTAATATGAGAAAATCATTTGGGTTGGTTAGATATTAGATTTTAAGACATGGCCTTCTAGATCCTTCAAGAGGTGAGAAAGGTCCTCACACGACAAATTGCAACCACTACATTTAACGGGGCCGATCCCTTTGGCCCGAACTTAAACTCCTATCAGTAGAGCCTATTCACAATTACATAGATTGATATGAATCTACTCACATAGTCTATGATCTTCACAATCCACACCTTACTAGCTTGAATTTGCATCACTGACCTGACTCTCAAAGGCATTTGATTATGCGAAGTAGGCAACTTTGCAAAAAGTGATCGATTTCTAGGTTAAGTACATAATCTTGACTATGCAGAAGAAGACATTTAAGCATGCCACAAACACCTTTCTTCCCCCTTTTGCCAATATATATACACAAGAACAAAAGACATGAGATGACAGAGCCATACAAGAGCTTCTTGTTGCCTATAAGCTCACCATGACTCCTCAAAGATGTTCCCCTACTAAACATACACATAGAGGGCTGCTAGTAAGACCACCAAATCTTTAGAGGTAGAGAAAGATTCAAGATTATATAGCTAGCATTTAACTTTTGCTAATTTGTGGCCCACCATTGCTTGCTTTTTTGACTCTTCATTTGTAGGACATGTGTGAGCAATAAACTATTTTTTTCAAACTTGATCTCTTATCCCTAGCCTCAAGCTATGTGCAGACAGTCCGTCCAGCTCCCCTACTACTCTAGATACATGACAATTATATGTGGAAAATCTTTAAGCCGTTTTTATTTTTGAAAAGAATTCCTAGATCCCTGAAAAAATTCATTTAGAGAAATAACGTTCACTATGTGGTAGATGGTTAGTTTCCTTTGCTACTTGAGAGTCATTATCCATTGCAAACGTGTTTTGATGTGTTAGCATATACACCTCTCTTTATAGTAAATGGCTAATCTACTCAGTACTTGGGGGACACAGTCTGCCCAACAAGCATGTCTTTGTGCCGGCAAATCCTAGGAGCTTAGACTTAAAAGACGTGGAGAAAAGGAAAGGACTATTGTGAATTATACTATTGAATCTTGAATATTTTTGCTTATTACATGAAAATTATATTTCTTTAGGGTGAGTTTTAGCTGCATCACTAGTTCATTAAACTTCTTAAGGAAAGAGCTTGCAAATGGAATTTAACGAACACTATTGACGTCCCTAAAACTCACCCTAAAGAATAATAATTTCCAAGGAACAAGGCTTTGCTAGAAGTTGGATTCCACGTGAAAAAAGGGCTTGTCAAGCCCCTTCCCAAATTAGTATGCTACTCTCTATCAAAACAATGGTGACCTATCTCAATGCGATGATTGTCTTATAGTCACCCCCAACCAGCACGGTTTCATCAAAGGGAGATCAATTTATGACAACAGTCTGGAAGTGATGATAGGCATCAAGTATGCAAATTTCACCAAGCAAGAATACATTCTCCTTCAACTTGACCTAGAAGAGGCGTATGAGACTGAATCTTGTGGCCATACACTGAAGCTCTTATGAAGGCCTTTGGCTTTGGAACGATAATGTGCAAGATAGTGCACATCCTAGGGGTGGATAGTTGCTTTGAGATCCTCTTCAACACAGAGTGGTAGGAATGTTTGAAGTGAAGAGATCAACCAAGAAAGATTGCTTGCTTTCCCCACTTCTGTTTGCACTTTTCTCACATCTACTAGTGTTTGCTCTTGAGGATAGTGCTGCAAAAGGGGAGATTCAAGGACCCTCACTTCTAAGGAGCCTAAAAAAATTGTTTGCAACTGATTCTCTCCTCTTCATAAAAGCCAACTCCTAGATGCTAAAAAAAACACTTGAGATTGTCTACATAAGGCTCTAAGTGGAACAACGCAAAATCAATATTGATCTTTCTTACTAAAAGTGACTTGTTTAACCCGATCGAATGGTCATGTGAGAATATTACAAAAGGTAAGAGTGTTTAGACGCCTTGATGCACCAGTAGGCATGGACATCTTAGACATGCAAAGATTATAGTGGGTCCTGAATAAAATAATACTAAGGTGACAAGACGGGAGTACACACTCCTCCCCTTTCACAAGAGAGTGATGAAGATTAACTCCTTCACAATTCCATACATATCCTTTGTCTCGCCTATCTTGAAAATGTCCAAATGCAATTAAAGAGAATTTCTTCCTATGGAAAAAAACACAAAAGACACAACTCCATGGCATTGGGGGAAATGGGAATGGGAGGCTCATGGAAGGGGGCTAAAGTGCATGAAAAAGATGCTTGCTCCAAGCTAATTTTTTTTGAAGCTTGGAGGCTGCATGTGCGATAGAAATTGCAACAGTGGCATTGTCCCTCGAATGGGGGGAGACCTTCAGATGCTTTAGGTTCTCCATCATACACTGATTCCCTTGGGTCTCCAAGCTAGGAGGAGGTTCCTTGAATACCTTTTGAAGGGAAGTTGCCAAAGAGGTGAATAACAAAGGGATTTGCAAGATGGAAAATTTTTGGAACAACGACTTCTGATAGAAGGATGTTGACCAATTGATGGTGTAACATAATCCAAATATAAATG
Organism: Adiantum capillus-veneris; assembly: GCF_014529385.1. Taxonomy (NCBI): domain Eukaryota; kingdom Viridiplantae; phylum Streptophyta; class Polypodiopsida; order Polypodiales; family Pteridaceae; genus Adiantum; species Adiantum capillus-veneris. Next base: position 137,884,856 of record NC_140941.1, read on the forward strand.
AAAGTCTATTGGCTAGTAGAGCCTGAGAAGTTTTGTACAATTACCCAATGCCTACCGCCGGGATGGAGCTTAGTTGGAAATCTTGGCATTCGCCCAAGGACATAATTTTTAGGCTTCCAAAATAACAAGCTGATTTATAAAGATGACCGGTTCACTTTGCTCATTAAATTATGGAGGGTGGAATTTGTCAAAAGAGAAGTGGCTAAAGTGTATGAACAATATTTGGGAGATAAAATGGCCAATCTCGATGAATATATCCACTTGGAAGGTGCTATGGTGGGCTATACCAACGGGGAATAAAGTTCTTGGTGGAAGGATTAATACTTGCTTTGGGCGCAAAGAAGCTTCAAAGGATTTGTTGCATCTGTGTTAAGACTACCCTTCCTTGTGTGGTCTTGCTCCAAAATTTATAAATGGGTGTAAAGGACATGGAAGATACTTTTCTTTTAGGAATGGGAGGGAGAAGATTTTACAATAGGCAATTCTAGTGTGCACACAAATCACCAGATACTGATATAACCTAAAGCACATTTGGAAACCTTGGAATCTTCCGGTCTATGCTGAGGGAAAATTTGTGGTAGCTCAATTCAATGATGTTGTGTGTGAAAGCAATGAGCTTGTTTATTTAATAGGGTCAGCTGTGCAAGCCAAAGAATGGAAACATGCAGTAAGTTGCATCAACAGCTCGGGTGGTGCCTACTAGGGGAGTACAGACCACTCAACTTCACCTAGAGCTACAAAGGAAAAACAAGGTCTTTTGCTCATGAAATGTACAACCACTTTTTGGAATGTCATCCCCTCCTCAAGGCACATGTAGTGCTTGACGCTCATTGTATATTCTTTGGTAAGTGAATAGAACATCTCCACTCACAATTGTGAGTATGAAAAAGGAAATCCTCAAGGAAAGAAAGAAAAATTATTATTTTCTTGGTGAGTCATTGTTAGACCTAAACTGTTTGATTCTATAGTATTTCCAACGATGAAATAGCCTCTATCTCCATGGGAGGAGATGTCTTCTTGCTTTTCCATACTTCTTCTTTTGTTAAGGATTTGATATACTTGGCTATCTGGGATGATCATCCCTATTACCAATGGGAGAAGGTGAGATACAAGCTCTTCGTATGTGGAGGAATTTGTTCCCCTTTCCCAATGAAAAAAAGTCTACATCTTCTCTCTTGGAATGTCAAGGGGACAAGGATAAAAGAGAAGAAGAAGAGATTTTGGCAATGCGTAAAAAATAGGGAAAAAGTTAATTTTTGGTGCTTGCAAGCGCATCATCTTGATAGAAGCTTGGAAAACTTCTTTTCTTCTATCCAAAGGGGCTAAAGGGTTATAGTGGAGTGATGACGAGGGTTCAGAGGGACCTTGAGCCTAAGGTGGCCTTCCAATACCACTCAAGAAGGGTGATAGTGAGTGTCAGTAATGGTAGGACGTAGCAAACTTACAATAATCAAGGTGTATGCCCCAATGATGAAGGGAAAGCTTTGGTTGGACCTCTCCCAAATGCATGTAGAAGGAGAATGGTGTTTGGTAGGTGACTTCAACATGGTGCACTTTAGACAAGATAGGAGTGGCCTGACCAGTTTTTTGGTAGGTAGTGAGAAAAAAAACAATTGGCCCTAGACGATAAATTGTCATTATTAGATGCTTGGAAAATAGGCCCTTAGAACGAAAAAACAAGGTTCACGTACCACAGTCTTCAGTACACCCAAACTGCATCTAGATTGGGCAAGATCTATTTCTCTCGCGATGTGGACTGGGTACCCTCCTCACTGACTATGGAAGTACTTGTCCAAGAAAGTCTATCAAACCACTTTCTAGTCCTTGGTTCTCTAGACTTCACAAAAGAGAAGCAGATTCAACCTCTAGGGATAAATAACAGGTGGTGACTAGTCCAATTCTATTTAGGATGCTCACTTTAAGGTACTACCATGAATACTAGGACAAAAAAGAAAGGAATCATTAAGTATGTACTTACTAACATTATTAAGAGGTATTACTCATGGGTTCAAAAAAAATAAAAGGTACGAATCTTTTTTTTCCTAATTCAAAGATTCTCTCAACAACAACAAAAACGATGCGCTTGTCTATAGCACGTAGCAACGGACAATGACGAACCACGTAGATTTGCAATAGTATTAGTTGGGAAGGACGGATATAACACACACACACACACACACACACACACACACACACACACAGAGAGAGAGAGACAGAGAGAGAGAGAGAGAGAGAGAGAGAGAGAGAGAGAGAGAGAGAGAGAGCACTTGAGAGAGAAGAAAACACTAAAGGAAAAATAAAGGAGAAGAGAAACACCTCTTTATATGGACACAAAAGGTCTTTTGACTTTCCACCTTCATCCATCTTTTGACTTTCCATTTTCATTGGTATTTTGACTTTCCGCCTTCATCTGTCTTTTCATTTCCTAACCTCACCCTTCACTTATTCACTTAATATGTTTTGAAAGAATTTTTAATTTTCTGAGATTGGGGAGATCTAATTGTTGCCTCTGCTTGGTAGCTTCATAGCAAGTGCTTTTGGTCATTTCTTAGAGCCAAAAGGTGAAGCATGTAGCAAAAAAGGTCGAAGGATGACATTGAGCGGGAAGTAGTTGATCATGGATTTAGACTACAATCAAGCGGGTGGGACCAACTCTAAAATACATGCACGTGCAAAGCCATTGAAATGACAAAGTTTGAGGAGAGTCTTAAAGAAGATAATGGGGATTGCTTCTTCCTTCGAATATCAAGAATGGCTATCATTGAAAGAAGCCATTAAAACTAAAGAGCTTGAGATATTAGCAATACTCAGACTACAAGCAAGGGAAAGGGGTATACAAATTGAGGAGGCTAGCAGAAAGATGCTGCTTAGGTCAATCAAATTAATAAGAGACAAGCTACAATCCACTCTTTGGTGGAAAACCAAGGACATAAGAGCAACAATCCTAACGAGATGGCCAGAATTATGCTAGATCACCTTAGCCAAATCATTGGAAAGGAAGAGAATATCTTGCCATCGATCAAGGAGTCTAGGAATAAACTATCTGCAGCTTCTTCAAGAGTGCTAGAGAAAAAACTCGCAGAAAACTTTGAAAGGCCCTTTTCATTAGAAGAATGTTGGCAGGCCATTAAAAAAAAAACTAGGGAAGGAAAGTGTCCTAGGTTGGCATGGAGTCACCATCAAATTTTGCAGTGAATTCAGGGAAGTTTTGGGGCCCCATTGTTATAGCCAATAATGCATTCACTTAAGAGACACTTGAAAAGAACGTAAAGAAAGGACTGGTAAATCCAATTCCTAAATACAAGATGTTGTTGCGCGCATTTTGGACAATGTGTTTTTTGTAAATTTCTACATATGGACATGACGCCCGATGTCAAAAGTGTGTGTGGGATTTCTTTTTGTGAGGTTTTTAGCTTGCTTTAGCAAGCGCATGTACATACATTGCCAGTCGCTAGTGTAGTGCCAGCTAGGGTTACTTTAAGTGCCCGCATGTGTGCTATTTGAGGTGCTTCTTGTATATAATCAAAACTCATGTAAAAACATCAAAAAGCTTAGACAAACTCTAGAAATTTTCAGGTTTTAGCTTGTTGTGCCACTGCTTCACATAGAAATCCGTTGCCGCCTCACTATCCATCTTCAAAGTTTCAAGACTTGTAATCTTATCCATCTTTAGCTTGTTGTGCCACTGCTTCACATAAAAATCCATTGCCGCCTCACTATCCATCTTCAAAGTTTCAAGACTTGTAATCTTATCCTGCAAAACATCTTGATGAGCTTTATCAATCCGCCACAAACCTTGGAGCGCTCCTAACTGCACACGTACGGGAAATACTGTTTCCTTGCCATAGACCAACTCATAAGGAGTAAAGTTGGTAGCCACTTGTAGGAAGTTGTGTAAGCTTACAAACATTTATCAAGGTTAGATTCCAACTCTTCAACCTGCTTGTAATGTACTTAGTAATCATCCCGACCATCTGTCCATTGGCTCTTTCCACCAAACCATTGCACTGTTGATGGTATGGAGATGAAAACCGATGTTGAATACCTAGCTTTTCCACTAGTGCACGCACCAACTTACTTCTAGATCCTTGTCCTCAATCAGATATAAGCACCCAAGGTACCCCAAAATGGAAGCATATGCAGTAAAAAACGAACTGGGCAACAATATGAGCATTCCTCTTTGACCGCTTTAGCTTCAACCTATGTGGTGAGATAGTCTATGGACACCACAATGTACTTTCCACTGGCTGACTTGGGAAATGGACCAATAGCATCCAAAACCCACTTTACAAAATCATCCTGTGCTATGATAGCCCCTTGCTGCTCGGCTACCAATCGTCTTTCACCCATCACTTGGCACTGATGGCATGTCTTGCACCAATAGTGCACATCTTGCACAACAGAAGGCCACCAAAACCCGCTTCTTAAAATACAAAACAAGACTTGATCCTTACCTTGATGTCCGCTCTCTTCGTGACACTGCTCCAATACTATACCAATCTCCTCTTTGTAAAGGATTCGACGTAGCACCCCATCTCGACCGTGCATCATAAGATCTTCACCTACCAGAGTGAACTTTCAAGCTCTTTGAACAATCCTCCTCTTTTGTAGCTTGGAAAGCCCTTCAGAACATTGACTTTTGCTCAAGAAATCATCAATGTCCTTTAAAGTTTCCCTACTTGCATAAGTAGTCGGTGCTAGATACAAACTCGACACATGAGTTTGAACACAACTGCTAGCCAATTGATCTGCCTCCTAGTTCTGTTCCCTTCTAACATGTTTGAACTGCACCTCTTAAAAAACTTCAATAGCTTCTTTATAGAAAAAAACCAATTCTTGAGAGAATCCCTCTTTACCTGACATTGGCCCAAAAGCTGCTTTTGATAACCAACAGAGCATCTCCTTTTACTACTAACCTTGATATGCCAAAATCAATACACTGCTTTAGACCCAGATGTAAAGTAAGATACTCCACCTCATTGTTGGTATGCACCTCTTCCAAGTCGTAATCTCTTGAAAAAATGTTTGTTCCATGTGGATCTTGGATGACCACACCTCCACCTGCTTTTTGTGTTACCCTTCTGTAAGCGCCATCAAACCACATAGTGAAGGCCCCTTCCAAGTATGGCTCCGCTTTGTCCTCCTCTCGTACTACCCTTGGATTATCGACTAACTCAACCTCTTTGTTGACTAGGATATCTGCCAAATGAGACTGACTCATGTGATCTAGTTTGAACTTGAACTCAAACTCCTGGAGCTCTATCACCCACTTCATGATTCGCTTCCTTGGCTTCAAGTGTAGCACCACTTTAGGAAAAAGATTGTTAGTCATCAACACTTAAAATTTACGAACGATCAAATACACTTTAAACTTCCTACATGCAAAGACTAAAGCCATCACCCACTGCTCCGCTTCCGTATAGGTAGTCTCTCCAAGACTTATTACCCTGCTCTCGAAGTAAATAGGCTTGTAACTTCTCCTCACCTTCTGTAATAATACTGCTCGAATGGCCACCGTACGCACCGTCATAGCAATATAGAAGTCATCCTCTTGGCTGGGAGGGCATACCATAGGTAGCTGATATAGAATACCCTTCAGTTTGTCAAACGCTTCCTGAGCTTCATCATCCCATTGAATCCGTGCACCTACTGAGCCCTTTTCTGAAGAGGATAAACATTCTGAGACAACATCATGACAGATACTTTAACTTATGCACAAACGATGCCAACCCTGTCGCACTGGTGGGAGGATCCATGAGAACCAATGCCTTCACTTTCTTTGGATCTGCTTCTATACCATTCTGTGATACCACATGACCCAATAGCTGAGCCCACGGTTGTGCCAATTTGCACTTCTTTGGGTTCAACTGCCCTCCTTCTTCATCTAGCCTTTGAAAGCACAACTTCAACTTGGACAGTTGTTCCACCCTGGAACTATAACGACCAATATCATCCATAAAAACTCTAATGAACTTACCCAAGTATGGCTTGAACACTTTGTTCATCCAGTCTTAAAACATAGCATATGCATTCACTAGTCCAAAAAGCATCGTGCAGTAGGCAAAGAACCCCCATAGAGAGATGAAGTTCATCTTCAGCTGATCCTCCAAAGCAATACCAATCTAAAAATACCCCAAAAAACCATCCATGATAGAATAGCGCTCGTGTCCGGCAACCTGGTTTAAAATCTCGTCTTGAAATGGCAAGGGGTAGTGATTCTGCTTCGTTGCAACATTCAAGGGCTTATAGTGTACACATACCCGCCACTTCCCATTCTTCTTTGGAGTAATGACAAGAGGGGAAACCCACCCAGACTCTTTCATTGGATAGATAATACCTGCCTCGAGCAACTTGTTGATCTCTTGTCATGGAGACTCCTTTTGAATATCTCCCAACCTCCTTAGCTTTTGTGCTTTTGGCATGTATCCGTCTTTAAGTAGGATCCAATGCTCCACTCCTTTAGCTCCTCTCAATCTTTATACTCAGTCGCAAATAAGTTGGGATATGATGCACATAGGTCCATATAGCCTTCCTTCTCCTGCTTGGTTAAATCTATACCTAGCATATCTTCCACCTCTTTAACCTTAAGACTACAAACGGGAGCTTGTATACCTTACTTGCACTGGTGGAATCTATGGTGACCCCGAAAAAATATGTATCCAGATTCAATAAGTCTTCATCACTCTCTTCCTTTTTGACACTGGTGGACCCTTCATCATAAGTCGACTCAGTTTCATATTTGTAACTGGTGCTAGAATCCTTGTTATCACCCCCGACTGCTGGATGAAAGCGGCTCTCCATGGTCTTTAGGTCAAGCACAATCTACCCTCCATTCTCTCGGTCCGGCAGGGTAAATACCCCCTTCTCCCAGTCTTGATTGCTCCCAATTGCCAACAACCATGGCCTCCCCAATATAATTGGATAAGCGTGCTCACTTGCTTTCATGACAAAAAAATCAATTAAGCATTCAATTCCCATGACCTTTACCTTCACATCCTGCCCCACTCCCAAACATCGAGCTTTAGTATGGTTGGCCATTCTCATTTGCACATTGGACTTGATGATAGATTTAATACCAATATCCCTCATATCAGACTCGGTGATCACATAGACCTGGGCACCACCATCATTATAAGCTTGCACATGCTTCTTCTTTTCAAGCAAAACTTCCACCACTGGAAACACATCGGTCGGACTCCCCACCCTCAAGGCTAGATTCTGTACAACATGCACATCTCCTCCTACTCGGGGAAGCCTCGTCCTGACACTGGTTGACCACTACCTCCTTAATTTAGGGTTTAATGCAAGCAGTTGCCCAAAAGTGATGCTAGCTTTCTGACTTTGAACATCTCTTACCAGGTCGTATTCAGGATTACCACATCCCAACTAAAAATCCTTCTATGTGATCCTCCATCTTCGTCTTGTCTTGCTTGGCTTTGGCTGCTCTCGACCTTCGTTCACCTTCTCTTTACCCTTCCTTGCTCTAGTTTCACGTTCCGTCTCTGTCTCTCTTTCACATCTTGCTCTTTTGTTGGCCATAATATCGACCTCCTGCTTGTCAACACCAATAATATTAACCCTTTGCACTACATCATTACCTGACGGAGCTGATTGTACTTGATTTTCGACTACTTGTTACTCCCTCTGACCATTAAACTGCGCCTGACCCTTGCCTTGACGAAACAGAGGATACATATTGTCCCTTTCCCTCGGTGGATGAGGGCATTCTGGAGCATAGTGGCCCTCCTCTCCGCAATTATAACAGCTGCCAGGAAATTGCCTATCTTTTCCTCTTCCTATCTTTGCTTGGCCTCTGTCCATAAAACTTAAACGCAACTCTTGCATATTCTCAGATAAATCGTGAACCGTACATACCCATTATTGAGGAACGGTTTCCACCCCTCGATTCTTCTGATTCTCCACTTGAACTTCTTTCCTCGGACTTCACGTAGGATTGGGAACCATCACTTCGTATCCCAATGCACCTTGCTCAATCTTGTTTTTAATTTTCCGGCTCTTTGCCCATGCAATAGCGACAACCCCGTTGTAATTCTTTGGGCTCTCAAAATCACCCTTTTCACGAACTTTGGGATGATGCAAACAAGCCATAAATTTTTCCAATTTAAAGTACTCATCACCACTAGCCAATTGCATAGCAATTGCAAAGTCCCTTCAGCACTCCTTGAAGCGATTGAGGAAAACACCGAACTCCTCGTTCACATCTTGCTTCAAATTATTCAATTTTGTCTCCAGATCGATGGGGGAGACCTCTTTACGGAAATCATGCAAAAAATGGGCCCGAAATGCCGACCACATAAGTCTTGGCTCTCCTTCCAGGGCATAGAACCATGTCTTTTCTTTTCCCCGCATCAGCATCGGAATTGTTTGCATCTTGCTATCTTCATTTGGCATATGCAATGATAGCATATACAACTCAAAATCGGCCATCCACTCCTTCTAATCTTCTTCTCCGGTGAAAACTGGTCCATAACTGCGCGTTGCCATCTCTCATTGATGGAAACAACCTTCTTTGATCAAAACCAACGAGCAATCAGCTCCTCCTCCGTGGGGGCACCAAAAGATGGAGAGGGGGAAAGGGGAACACACCCAGTGAGGCAGTCCGGGGCAGGCAACAAGAAGAGCGGCCTCTAAACACCCTTCCAGGATCTCGTGCTGCTCAAATGGGGTTGGGGCAAGCACAATCAGAGACAACAACAACCCACAGCCAGAAACCAAACAAGAAAAGCGGCACCACCTAGTTGTAGATGCGAACTAGGACGCACGTGATATCTCCTTGTACTCAAATGCACAAAGAGAGGGGAATGCAAGATAGCCACACACACCAAACACAAACATTCACCACGCCAGAGAGAGGTAAAGAGCACAAATCAACTTGAGAAACTCAGTCTTAGCCTTAAAGACTAGATGCAAACAAAGCTTGATGAGAAATAGAGAGACAACACAAAACTTGACCTTGTTGCCAATACACAAATTGTCTTAGGGTCACGGGAGCCCTCTCACCGAGCACCCTCTTACAATTGACCTTTTAGGCAAACAATTCAACAAGCCCTCAAACCACCAAGCATGAAATGGCACAACAAACTTCAAGGACAATATACCTTCAACCACCTGATGAGCCAACTTATCAAGTCAATTTGGAGAGAAGAGTCGTAGTTGCAGCATACAATTGCACCCAAAACTTTATGCACAAGAGTAGGCTACAAGTGTGGTGAAGAGTATGGCATACACTCCACTCCTCTAGATGGCATAACTAACTTCAAGATTCTCCATGCACCTATGTGTAATGATGGAATGGAGCACTCACGATGCACACACTCTACACAACTAGGCTTGAAGAGTGGTGTGTTATGTGTTGAGAATGGTGTGGTGTAGTGTGATCATGTGATGATTTACAAGGGAGAGAAGGGCTCTATTTATAGGTTTTAGAAGCCCCGATTAGGATTAGGCCTAATCAAGTTTATTTGAAGCAATAAAAGATTATGCATATATATATATATATATATATATATATATATATTAATGAGGGTGGGTCTCTCTTGTCCTTTGAGTCACATGGATGTGGGCTCAAGGGAAGATAATTATTGAGGATGAAAGGAGAGAGGATTGAGTGAATATTTGGGAGTGCCTACTCTAGTAGAGGGTGCATTTTACAATAAGGTTAGTGGTTAGTAGTTAGTAATTATCACTAAAAGATATTTACAAAATCATTCACCAAATGGTGAGATATATGATGAGAAAAGTTAGAGAAGGGATGAGCTTGTAAAGAGAGGTTGAAGCTTTGGAGAAGTTGTCATTCACCTCTTTACAGCACCGGAAGAAGAAGGAGTCAGCATGGCGAAGCAGTGCGTGTCGATGAAGCTATGTTATTTCAAACCTTGGAAAATTCATGATAAAAGCCTTCATTTGCAGAGGTTATCCTTGGATTTTTGCTGATTTTTTTGAAGTTCTTTACAAAGTTGAAGAGAGTATGGTAATATGGACATATATGTAGAGAGAAAGGGGGACACATAGGGTGTAGAAATGGAGGATGAAGGCTATGGAGGTGTGAGAGATGTGGCAATGGTGAAGAGGGTGAATTAGGACATGGGAGTTGCAGGTTTGGGAGTGGGAAGGAGAGGGAGGAGTGTGTGTGAAAGAAGAAAATGATAAAGTGGAAGAGGGAGTGTGGCTGCATAGCATGGGCAAACTGGGGTCCACCAATAAAATCATAGCTCACAGCTCGTAGCTCAAAAAAATATGAAAAAATTTGAGGTAAAAGTTAAGCTCACGAGCTACAACTTTTGTTTGTATCACCTTTTCAAATTCAAGGAGCATGTGATCTTTAAAAATTCAGCAAAACCGATTGTTTTTTCCACTGCACAAAGTCCTTGTGAGGTCTTTCTTTGGATGATTCTTTTGAATACCTCCAAGAGTGAGCTCCCCATGGTGCATGCATGCATTCCACATACCCTTTGACCTTATTTGGTATGTCTATAATTGAAGATATTATTGAGATCATGATATAAATGAATAGTACAACTAAGAAAATCAAATATTGAGGGGTCTAAAAAATATGTACATGTCAAATATAAATAATATAGGTGGAAAAAATATAAAGGGGTCAAAATAAATCTCTCTCATTATAAGTCTACCATAAAAAGATGAATATTTTTTGTGGTCTAATTTATGAGAGTAATAAAGAATAGATGTAGGAAGGAAAAAATCACAATAGTGAAAAAATATACACATAAATAAAACTAGTTTTTTTTTTTATTTTTGTTGCGATGGAGTTACACCAAAAATAAGAGAAGCTTACTTGAAATTATTTTTATATGGAATAAAGAGTATACAAAATGCTAAGAAAAAATATGGCAATGATGAGTTAATGTACATAGCATAAATAACACACACCTAAGTATAAATATTTAAATAAATACCAAAATAATTATAAAAAATCATTTTATTTAGGCCCTATATACAATAAAATATTTACACACAAATGGGACATAATATACTTATACTTTTTATTTTTTTATTTTTATTTTGGCTCAACTAGCCCAGTGACTAGCTAATTGAGGGTTTTTAAGAAGATATGGGAAAAGTCCCCTAACTCACACACGCCTATGTACAATGAAATGGTAGGCATAGCCACAGTGTTTGAGTGATTTGATAGGGTGAGGTAGCTTACTATGGCAATTATGGAAAGCCGAAAAACGGCTATCACCAGCACACAATACAATGCCTCACTATAGCTCAAGGTATCCACAACACACTAACCTCTCGATTAACACCTTCAAATTGGCTAATTTTCACTAACAGAACCACCTTTGCACACAAAAAAACAACCTCCTACTCTGCAGAAACACCACTCAACACGAATGCACCTATATAGCTCAACTCACCCTTCCCGACTCACACAACACCCCAATTCTGTCCTCTTTGTAGCACACTATACGCTGCAGGTGCACACCTCCGCAAGCATCGACATGCACACAAAGAGCAAGAGAAGAGGAGGGGGATGGGGAGAAGTGACACAAGAAAGTGGGGCCAAGGCTTAGTGGTATCGAGCAAGGACATAGTAAAATCAATTTTGCAACTCCAATGGCAAACCTCTGATACACAGGCTTGTAGGCCTTCAAAAAATACTCCTGGCAAAAAAGCCCCTAAAAATTCACGTTCAGTCCCTTTTATAGAGAGGGCTAACGCCAAAAAAAGAAAAGAAGAAGAGCTTCCTCAGCTCGTGCATTCAACTGAAGCTCACATTAGTATGTTTTTTGATTTGGCATACACTTCGTCTATCCCCTTTTAGCATGATTGCATGGTGGACAACTCGGTTTGTCTTTTGTCGGCCCGGTTCGGCCGTCCCCTTACTCTTTGAACTCGCCCTTTGGGCCCCTTGGAGCTCTCTCTCTCTCTCTCTCTCTCTCTCTCTCTCTCCCTCTCTCTCTCTCTCTCTCTCTCTTTCTTCCTCCACTGGCTGCTCTCGCGGGACTGCCCTCTTGGGTCTCTCTCTCTCTGCATTGCCTTTGACTGCCGTGGGACACATCCCCTCCTCAAGCACTAGCGATATTGCTAGTGGGGGGGGGGGGGGGGGGGGGGGCTGGTGCACCTTGCTTTCAAAAAGCGGAGAGCCCTCATGGGCGTGGGAACTATCGCCCGCAAGCACGCCACATCACCAGCCAGTGCGCTACTCCTCCATGCTGCCACCAATGCCTTGATCAGCTAGCATGCCACCCAAAAACTACACCGCGCACCCGCGTAGGGCTGCGAGCACCACCAACACAGCGCCCCATGAGGGCTGCCATCACCACACTCAAGAGGGGCTCCCAATCCCTTGCTCACTTGTACACCCAAAGTGGCTCGCCATCCAGGTCTTATATGCTCGCAACCAATGCCCCATCCGTGCATGTGGGAGCTTTCCTATGCCACATGGCAACTCCTGGCTCACCAAGCCTTTGAAGGCTTTGAAAACCCTCATAAAACACCCTCAAGCATTACCACTTTTTTTTTTTTTGCTTTGCTTGCCCACGGCCGCACAATGCTCCGATTGTTGGTCTGCAAAACTCGGCCGAAAGCTCACATTATCGGCCTTGCTCCTCCATAGCCTTGCCGCATTTCAAGATTCTCCAAGACTCCGAACCCAAGACGCAAAAAATGCTAAACTTCATCTGCAACCATCCTCGAGCAACTGCACCCAACCTTTCGACTGCTATATCTTTCCGCTCCGGGCTCCGTTTAATGAGCAATCAATTCCTATTGGCTCCATACACTACATAGCACTTCTGAAACTCTATCGCGGCCCAAAAAATTCCAGTTGGCACAACTCCCCATGTGGTCAGGTGGGCACCAACCTAACCCTCGACAAAACTTCAAATGGCCATAACCTGCAATCCATAGCTGTGATCTACAATCTGAAAAGATGAGCATGCTCCATAACTTGAGCACTATGCACCTATACATTGACATCCCCTTGGGCCACCTGTCCCTAGCTGCCTTGCCTGGAAAGGATCTACAATGCACTGCACCTTCAAACTCAAGTATCTTTGGCTCCGTAGCTCTCTTTGATGAGCCATCTAGACTTGATCCTTCAACACTTCAAGCTCTACATTTCTAGGCCCCAAGACTGCACCTTGAACCTCCTTCACCTGCTACCCAAATTAGCCCCTTTCGGAGTCTTTTTTGGCCTATAAACCGCATCAGCCATACATCTCTGCTGCTACCTGTCTGCCCAGGATCTTTATAGCTACTCTAGACCTTTACCATGCATCTATAAGCCTGCACATACCTGCCCATGCCATCTTCTATGGTTGACCAACTTTGGCTACACCAACGTAGCTAAGTAGTTATTAGAGTAGCTTACTTAATGGAGAGAGATAATTTTCACACACGAGAGTTTATAGAGAGAGAGAGAGAGAGAGAGAGAGAGAGAGAGAGAGAGAGAGAGAGAGAGAGAGCACAATATACATGGCTCACCCAATGTGGGCTACGTCCATGGGAAAGCAGTCGCTCAATGGCTTGAGTACTTCAAACAAGAAGTAGGTTACAAATGGATTATACCCTTGATAGAGCTCCCGCCTTGCTTCACTCTCACTACCTCACACACACCTTGTTGCATCAACTTCACAATGCACCACAATGCTCCTTTGCATGTAGAAGAGGCCTCCTTTTATAGGCCAAAAGGGTTGCTCCTCTCACGAGAGGCAGCCATGTGTAGCCTCCCTTGTGTAGACAAGTCCAAGTTGGGGGCTCTCCAATGTGCCCATGTGTGACCAACCTTGAGAAGACAAGTCCGTCTTGAAATCATCCAAATGCCATTGAATTCGGCCATCGACCACCAGTCATTGACTTTTGACCACCGGATCGGCAAACCAACTGGCCATTTTCCGATCACTTTTCGGTCGTCGTTCGGTCATAATATTCCGGCGAGTACAATTTGGGTTTTTTGCTTTAGACCGGGCATGAATTTTTTGTTTTTTGGCGAGTGATTTTTCTTCACGCCCAATGGATTCTACTAATAATGGGGGCCTTACAAATGTGCATTTTTAATACTAAAAATTACAAGGGGTAAATCAGGCTCCCTATTAACAATCTCCCACTTGGAAACTGATCTCCACACCAAACCTGTGACTGCTTTCCATCCTGGCTTTTTCTCCTTGAATGTCGATTAAAGATGAGCAAAAGCTCAACTTCTCCTTGTTGACTACCTTTGTAAATATGTCTGCAGGATTTTCACTTGTGTGCACCTTTTCTAGCTTTAGTTCTCCCTCTTCCAAAAGAGTACATATGAAGTGATATCGCACCTCAATGTGCATTGTCCTTGAGTGAAAGGCTAAATTCTTTGCAAGAATAATGACACTTTATCACTGTACAAGACACAATTGTCTTGCTTGTATCCAAGCTCCTCTAAGAATCTGTGAAGCCAAAGAATCTCTTTGCTTGTCTCCATCATTGCTACATATTCTGTTTTCGCGGTAGAAAGTGAGACTAATTTTTGTAGCTTTGAAGCCAAACTTACTGCTATGCCTCCAATTGTGAAGATGAAGCTTGTAGTGCTCCTTCAAGTGTCTTTGTCACCTACCATATCTGGATAAATATACCCTTGCAAGAAAATATCACTGCCTCCAAAATACAAAGCATTTGTTGTTGTCCCTTTTAGATACCTAAGTATCCACTTCACAGCTTGCCAATGTTCTTTACCTAGATTGTCCATGAACCTACTCACAACTCCCAATGCATGTGCAATGGCTGGTCTTGTCTAGACCATAGCATACATTAGAGAAACTACCACTGAAGCATATGAAACTTTAGACATATAGGCTATCTTCTCTTGTGTCTTTGGACATATATCCTTGGTTAGTTTAAAGTGACTAGCCAAAGGTGTAGAAATCGATTTTCCATTTTGCATTGCAAACCTAGCACCTTCTTGATGTTATCCTCTTGAGATAGCTTTACTCTTCGTCCCATCCCTTTATATCTTCATACTGAGTATCCGGTTTGTAGCACTTAACTATTTCACTGAAAAACATTTAGACAATTCCTGGAATGCTCAGGAAGGGGGAAAATCTTAGCCATTGGAAAACATAAGATCTTTCAAGAGCATGATGATTGACCTTGTGTATCAAGGGTAACAGGGCGGATCATCAAGGGTGGCTCCTTAGATAGCCGGTGTAATTATGGTCTCTTGATGATGTCATGGCTTGACACAAGCATGGCAAGATCTTGTAATTTTTTGGGATGATCAACATAATTCACTCACAATTGTGAGTTTTGAAAAAAAAAAGGAAGGAAATAGGATGTAGCTAAATAGATATTAGAGTATCTTACTTAATGGAGAGAGATAATTTTTACACACAAGAGTTTATAGAGTAGAGAGAGAGAGAGAGCACGATATACGTGGTTCACCCAATGTGGGCTGTGTCCATGGGAAAGCAGTCACTCAATGGTTTTAGTACTTCAAACAAGATGTAGGTTACAAAGGGATTATACCCTTAATAGAGCTCTCGACTTGCTTCACTCTCACCACCTCACACACACCTTGTTGCATCAACTTCATAATGCACCAGAATGCTCCTTTGTGTGTAGAAGAGGCCTCCTTTTAAAGGACAAAAGGGATGTCCTCTCTCATGAGAGGCAGCCGTGTGTAGACAAGTCCAAGTTGGACTCTCCAATATGCCCATGTGTGGCCGCTCTTGAGAAGACAAGTCCATCTTGAATTCGGCCACCGGCCATTGGCCATTGACTTCTGACCATCAACCAACCGGCCGATCGATCCGCCATTTTTTGACCACTTTTTGGCCACCGTCCTGCCATAATATTTCGACGAAACGATGGGCGTGAATTTTTGGTTTTTCGGCGAGGGATTTTTCTTCATGCATGATGGCTTCTCTCATAATGAGGGCCTTAGAAATGTGCATTTTTAATACCAAAAATTACAAAGGGTAAATCAGGCTCCATACTTAATATAGCCATCTGAAGAAGTGGGCTGGTGAAGGCAATATAAGGGAGCATAAAAGAATTTATCACTTTAATCTGGTCCGAGAATGGGAGAAGAGCATACTCCCACCTTCTCATTTTTGTTCTAACTTTTTGAAGGACCCAATGAAATCTTTGTTTGTGAGTTACATCCACCACCAATGGGGCTCCCGGGTGTCTGAAAATATTCCCTTTTGAGACAATCTCCCTTGTCCACTAGTCAAAAGAGTCAAAGGAGTTGTTTTTTGACAAGGAGATCAACCTTGACTTCTCTATATTACACTTGGAACCCGAGGCTAAGGAAAATGTTTGCACAATCTCCATAGCTTTCCTAACAATTTGGGGGCATGCCTTTAGGAAGAGGAGCAATTCATTTGTGAACAGTTTTTCCAGGAGGTGGTCATTGCCCATTAAATTCAAGCCTTGTATCTCCCCTCACGTGGCACTGTTTTCGAGCATCGTGATGAGAGGATGGGATCCGATGGCAAAAATCAAGGGGGCCAGGGGGCATCCCTACTTAGAATACCTTTTGACCCCAAAGGAGCCCACAATTCTATAATTAAACATGATCTCTAACTTGTTGCTAGCACCCAGTGAGCGAATGAGGTGACATAGACGAGGCCCAAATCCCGTAGCTTCCATGAGATATTCTATATATGACGATGTTATTCTGTCATAAGCCTTGTCAAGGTCAAGCTGTAGCAAAATGCACTCTTTCTTGGTGGAGGCTACGCATCCTCAATGCCCACCATTGCTGCCAAGATGTTGTCATAAATGGATGTTCCTTTAATGAATCCATGTTGATGGGGAGATGTGATCCTGGTCAGGAGGGGGCTAGTTTGAGGGAGACCGCCTTGGCAATAATTTTGTAAGCTATTGTCATAGTAATAGGGCACCAATGCTTTAGTTGAGAGCACCAGATCTATTTGGGGATGGGTTTTATAAGCCCATCTCTTCACACTTGTATCCAATGACCCTTTGTTAATGGCTTGGTTGGCCAACCACGTGACTAGGACCTTGATATCATCCCATAATTCTCTAAATAATTTAGCCGTCAGCCCATCCCAATCGGGGGACCTTTCCTTGTCAAGAGCTTGCAATGCTAGCGAACATTCATTTTTGGAGAATGCCACTTCCAAGTGGTTAGCTTGGAAGCCAAGAGGTTAGCTTCTGATTTGGGGAACCTTCTTCTCGGTACTCTCAAGCAAAGTTGCTCTGGCTTAGATAGTTCAGCATTAGACCAGCCATCTCATCTTGGTTCGGAACTACGTTCACATTCTTATCATAGAGCGAGTGGACGTGGCCCCGACACTTTTTGACGTTCAAAGCCCTAAAAAAATTGCTTGATTAGAGGCTTCCGATTGTAGGAAGGTCTCCCTAGAGAGAAATATTTCCTTCTTGATTTCTTTAAGCTGTTCATTAGCCAGGTTAGATTTAGCTTCGAGCCACCGCTTGTGCTCATCCTCTGCAGCTATGAGATACTTGGGTGCGCCTCATTGGTTTTTTAACCTAAGGGTGTGAGCTTTTGATCACTTTTTGAATGCTTTGAGCGAATAGATCCCAAGCATTAGGTTTATTGAGATACACATCTTTCTTGAGATTACCCAATGCTTTCTTGGTGAGGCTTCTGAAAAGACGGTGTTTGAACATGTGTCCCTATTATAAGAATATTTTTCACCCCTTTCGGGGTCTGCCCATCCCCTTTAGCTTTCTTGAGTTGAATTTGTAAGGGCATGTGATCCGATAGGCTTTTTGTTGAGATCACCTTCATCTCCAGTGTTGACAAGATCCAGTCTGCCTGGTGAGAGAAATAAATAACATATATCAAGCCTAGAGGCGGTACGGGGTGAACATAGGCATCATGTTCCAGGGGCCCACCTCTCACAAATCAACCATAGCCCACTTCTCACACAAGCTTAGCCATTTAGATTTTTCAGTGCCATCCAACATACTGGCATAACTTGTTATGTCCTTGCTCTTCTCTACTATATTGAAATCCCCAACCATTAGCCACTCCCCTTCTATAAGAGTATCCTTGAGATGCATCCACAGTTTAGATCTATCCTTTGCATTTCAAGGGCCATACATATTCACTATGGCGAGGGGCTGGTTTTCCCCCTTGATTCTAACTCCAAGGACTACCAAAGTGGTTGAGAGACATATTTGTCTCCAATTCTTTGTCTACAATAAGTAAACACCACTTAATCCATCCCATCCTTCTCCATACATTACAAGATTTTTTCCTAAATCTTGCTTTCTCTTGCTACTATGAGCATCCAGATGGTGCTCCTTGATGGCCCAACAATTGACTTCTTTCTCCTTCTTAACTTCATCCCTGAATAGGGCACTCCTCTTCCGGATCTTCAATCCCTTCACGTTCCAAGAATGTATAGCAAGATATCCATCATTGGGAAAGGGGGACAATTTTCTCAACATCCGATGCTTGTCCATTCACCATAGTTCCAAACCAAGGAGAATCTGGTGGCTCTTCAGAGTCTAGGGGATTTTTTTCCAGCGGCACTTCAAAGGGGTTGCAAAGAGAGATGGTAGAGGTCCCTCCTTTCAGTGAGGTGGGGGGTGGAGAGGTGCCTTTCCCTTTCAAGGCACCTATAGCTTCTAGTGTCATGGATTCTGTTGCCACTACCTTCACCCTCTTGACCCTCTTCAACCTTGGAACTTGCACGGCCGATGTAGTTGTAATTCTTAGAAGTTTAGGTGCATCAGAAGGAAAGACAAAAATATTTACTTCTCCTTCATTTTCGTATCTTCTTTATCGCAAATCATGGCCTCTTTTTCCTCCCTCGCTTTTGTGTCCTCATTTTTCTTCGTATGTTTCTCACTTTCTTCCACAACTGCTTCCCTAGAAAGAACTTGATTTTTGTCCCCTAGATTGGATTCTTGCACTTTAGGATGGGTACTTACTTTAGCCTTCGTGGAACATTCCTTGGCAAAGTGCCCAAACTTGTTGGCATTCGAAGCAAGCCCCAAATTAGGTCTCAAAGTTGAGAGGGATTGTTATGAGTCCAGCTCCCACATTGATCACCATGATCTTTGGTGGAGATCTAGACACATTCCAACCTATACACACCTAATTGTAGGTCCTGCCTAGACCCCTCCTATTAGGCATGAAGAGTGGGGTTCTTAGATGATTGGCTAGCATCCTAATGTTGTCCAGAGCCAACCAGGCAAGCCAACAAATTTGACCTAGACAGGATGAATCCTCTAGAAAGACTCTACCGAGTCAAATATTGGCTCCAGCCTCCCATTGTACCACACAGACTGTTGTCCTGTTGAAAATGAGGGGACCTTTATCAAGAATCATTGAGACATTGAAGTCTTCCTTGAATCTGTGAGGTAAGTGGTACTTTCTATTGCACTGCCGTGCCCGAGAACTTGTGGACTCTAAGTTCATTGAATCACTTCGTATCTATTTGGGACTCTCCCACTGAAGCCAAGAACAAGTGTGAGCTTAGCTTGCATGGCAAGCTACTTCTTAATAACCGGAGGAATTGCTACAGTGATAGCCTTCGCAATCTCCACTTGCTGCGGAAGAGAATTTTTAAGTGCATTAAAGGCTCAATATGCAAGCCCTTCTTTAGATAGCCCATTTGTTTCTGTCTGAGAGCTAGTCCTCTTCTTATCATTTTGTCCTATCACCATCTAAATGTTAACCTCTTTCAACTCTTGTTCGAGCCACATCTTTTCATTCTTCAGCTTTTCATCGCCCCCACCACTAGAAGTCCAAGCAGATGTTCCCTTGGCCCAATACATAGAACAGGGACCCTTTAATGTTCTTGCGAAAGAAATGCATGGTCTTAGCACTGAGGCACTGGTAGCATCATTACCACCATTTGTAAAAATCATGCCCTGAGGTACACCTGCTTTTAGAGTCTTCACTTCGAACTTAAAAATTTGGGTAGGGGACTCTTGGACGACCACTTTTTCTTTGCCTTTATCAGAGAAGATTTTCTCAGTCAACGAGGTCTTATCACCTACGTGGGACAAATCACCTATCATTGCTTCCTCCGTATTACAACAACAATCATTGCTCATAGTTTTTCTCCCAAACTTTTTGAGTTCAAACCATCCCCTTTGTCCATTTGTACATCTTCCCCTTCCTTCGTCATCTTCCTTGCCACGAGAATTTGTGAATCTTTTTTTATGTTGCCGGCCATGGGCAAGTCGACTAATTCCATAGCAAGTTGTGCATAGGAACACTACCCTTAGAGAGGAGGGAGGGGGGGGGGGGGGGGGGGGGGGTTAACTTGTCTCTCTCTCTCTCTCTCTCTCTCTCTCTCTCTCTCTCTCTCTCTCTCTCGTCGGATAGATCTTTAAGGTCTCTTGGGATAGTTTCCTACGACGTTAAAATTCTCTTCTTCTTAGGTGTGTGTGTGTGTGTGTGTGTGTGTGTGTGTGGGTGTGTGCTAATAGAGAGAGAAAAATGGTATATAACATTTCTATCACCCAAGTGTGGTAGATTGGTTATGCCATTTCCCTCTTGAATAACAGGTCTTGAGTTCAACTCTCCTCGTCGGATAGATCTTTAAGGTCTCTTGGGATAGTTTCCTACGACGTTAAAATTCTCTTCTTCTTGGGTGTGTGTGTGTGTGCGCTAATAAAAAGAGAAAATGGTATAACCTTTCTATCACCGAAGTGTGGTAGATTGGTTATGCCATTTCCCTCTTGAATAACATGTCTTGAGTTCAACTCTCCTCTTCGGATAGATCTTCAAGGTCTCTTGGGATAGTTTCCTACGACGTTAAAATTCTCTTCTTCTTCTTCTTCTTCTTCTTCTTCTCTCTCTCTCTCTCTCTCTCTCTCTCTCTCTCTCTCTCTCTCTCTCAAGGTTGTAAGATAAGAGCGATTATTATCGCACACTACGAGCTAAAGGTTAATCGTGGTTTTAACTAAGGCTGCAAGATAATCTCGACTATTATCGCACGGTGCGAGCTAAAGGCTGGTGGGGGAGGTGGGCGCTTTCGAGAAGGGTGACGAAGGGAGGGAGCAGAACCAAAAGCCAGTATGGCTCCCACAAAAAGACAATATGGCAATTGGGAGTAGTTGCTTCTGTTTAACTTAAGAGCGTGTATATACATGTTAGTGGGTGCCAACAATATGAATTCAATTGTTTTAAGGGGAATCTTGTTAGATCCCTTGGGCCATCAAAAAAGCAAAAGGAAAAGGGATACCTTTCCTTCTTTAGGAAATGTGAGATTGAGCACACAACGAAGTAATGAGAATCTTTGAAGATACGACTTGGAGATTCAAGAGAAAAATTATCTCTTTGTCCTTTTCTTTGACTTATCTGTTTGTCTGCTTTTCTTTCGATGCGTCTGCAGAGGGTTGCAATGCCTCAACACTAAGTAACACATAGCATTAAACGCGGGTTGGGGGGGGGGGGGGGGGGGGGGGTGTTGGGTTGGGTAAGGGGATCGACGGCCCGAAAGTGGACGTGGGAAGCGGATTAAACCTAGAGGCGCGAGAATCGAGGCAAAATGAAGGTAGGTCAGCGCGAAAAAATGGGCTGAACATCGACTCGATTTGAACCCACCACCTCGTTGCCCTGATTGAGACGCATGCGTTAACCATATCACCTGCGCGCACTTGCTGTTATGGGTCATTTTTATTGGATTTTATTATTAAAAACATAGGCGCTACCCGGGTTTAGTTTTCAAGTGTATATCTACGACTGCGATCTCTCTGATTTCTGTGAGCGCATGTCTTTGCCCTTGATCCCCTTAGTCCCCCCCGCGTCCCCCTCCCCCTTAAAGTGCCACGGGGACCAAAAGCATGGGATCAATGGTCCCAATTAAAAGGCGGGATCAATTTGGATCGTTGATGGATTAAATCTAAAATCGAGATCCCGAGTTTAAATTTCGAAAAACTAATCTTGAGAGGTCAGCCACGTGGACCTACGGAGATCTAATCTCGAGACGTCTCGCTTCTCCAGCCAGGTTTTGAACCCTCGCCACTTCTTGAGGGGTACACGCCTTGACCAACATGTCCACATACATCTCGCTGAAATAGATGTGATTTTACATCTATTTGAAGGTAAACTCGGGATTTCGACGTAAAAATTAAATCAAAATTTCGAGTTTAGTTTTTGTGGACCCCACCATAAAAACTAAACTCGGAATCCCGAGTTTAGTTTTTATCTGCTAACGATCGAGATCTGCGCGCGTCTTTGATTTTGCACAAGAGCCATTGATCCCATGGTTGGGACCCCATGGCACTTAAAGCTGAGGCCCCCCTTCTTTAAGCTATGTGTTGCTTAGTCCTGAGGGTTAAGATGCATGGCGTCTGGAGAGAGCACAAGGTGTAGCTGGCGAGTAGATTTGTGACGTGGAGAATCGCGATCACTTTTTGGCTGGACGCTAGCCGAGAAAGTTCCCCCTCCAGCCAGCCGACTCACAAGCTACCAAAGTGCTTGCTTTCTGCTCCCGCCAGCAACGAGCTATTCCTGCCTCACTCTTCCCAGCTGCCTATGTGATGTGCTCAATAGGTCTCCCTCTCCCTCTCTCTCTCTCTCTCTCTCTCTCTCTCTCTCTCTCTCTCTCTCTCTCTCTCTCTCTCTCTCTCTCTCTCTCTCTCTCTCTCTCTCGTGAGTCGTGTTTGTCCGCAAGTGTAGTAGGCTCCAAGAGTCGGGGCGGCTAGAGCTGATGTGAATAAGGAGACGAAGGGGGTAGCGCGATCTCTGTGCAGTGGGAGGCGGGTACAATGATGTGTGTGCAATAGGAGGCGGTCTTTGAAGGCAGAGCTACAGCGAGGGAGATGAGCCACGGAGGGGGGATCTGCAGACTCAGCTTGGCAGAAGGGGGGATCTGTGTGTGCTGGGAACAAGGGAGAGAAGGCGTGTTCTACTTTTGCCAACTTGGTGAAAGAGAATCTCAACGTCAAATTATCTGAAGGTGTGGAATGGACTAAGTAATCTCAACGTCAAATTAATCCACCTGAGCTAGCACGAGCTGATGCACTATAGTCTATAGGTGAGGCAACGTGTGTAAAAAGTTTGCCCCCTGCTATACGAAGACCCAAACATCCCAAATCACACTTGTCGATCCCTTGAAGGCAACCCCGTGTCACACAGACTTCAGAACCTTAATATATAGTCATTGAATAGTAAAGACAAGATTATTATCTTGTGGTCCTAATCTATGAGGGTCGTCGTTGGCTGTGGTTTTGAGCTGGATGTTGTGCGAGGACATGTTGCATGCACCAGAAGACGCGGAGAGAGAGAGAGAGAGAGAGAGAGAGAGAGAGAGAGAGAGAGAGAGAGAGAGAGAGAGAGAGAGATGCGAAGGCACAAATAGCTTTGTCTCCTCCTCTCAGTCAGTCGATGTAATCTAAAGGCTTTTTGAGCTTGGAAACTACAAGCTCTTGACCTGCCAAGTCTATTGAGGGAGAAAGAGAGAGTTTGCAAAGCTGCTATGCTGGGGCAATAAAGGAGTCTTCATATGAGAAAGGTTGCGCCCACACAAAGTGGTGAGGGTCCTTGAGAGAGAGAGAGAGAGAGAGAGAGAGAGAGAGAGAGAGAGAGAGAGAGAGAGAGAGAGAGAGAGAGAGAGAGAGAGAGAGAGAGAGAGAGATGGTTTGTTTGAGCTCCGCCCCACAAAAAACAATGGTGGGATGGGGCTAAGTGGAGCATGGCTAGAGGGTGGATGTTGGACAGGGCATGGGAGGTGAAGAACGATTCTGATTGGCACAAAATCTTGATGGCAAATTAATTGCCTTTTGAATGTGGGCCAAATGGTAGTTGAGCAAAACGTTATGCCTGGGACTCCCTTCCACGGGACTATTTGACACCCCCTTTTTCAAGTGGGATCAATTGTCCACAATCTTTGCATGATCTTAACCGTCCGTTTATTTTTAAGAATAAAAAGATTTTGATCAGTTGAGCCCTTCGACTTGAACCCACCATCTACCACATCGGAGATCAAGGCTCTTCCATTAAGCTATCGCGCGTTATTTGAAATAGAGGTGAGAACGTTTAATCATATAAGGAAAATGACGGGGTGAGGATCACATGGTGTTCACTAGGAGATCACTTTGGGATGCTAGGGGTCACACCATGATCACTTTGAAATAGGTGGGTTCACAAGGTGATCATGATTGGGAACATGGGGATCACTTGAAGGTCACTTGATGTTCACATCAAGTTTACGTGAAGTTCACTTTAATTGTGATCACTTGGGGATTAATCCGCCATCGGATGGTGCAAAACGGATCCCGTCGCCCCTAACCAATAGGGACCGTACATCCCACCTGACAAATGGGGTGTCAAATAATCACGAGGGACTCTCTTGTAGAACTAGAAAAACACATTTTTCCTAACCGAAGAAAGCAAGGGCAAACTTAAAATTCTCCCGGTTTTTAGGTCAAGATTTGAAGCCTTTGCTGGTAATTACACCAAAACTTGTGAAAAAAGTTCGATTTTCTTCAAGGCAAGCTCAAAATCTAACCGAGATTTTAGGATTTCAGTCAGTTAAAATACACTACACCCCATTTTTTCCCTAACATTGCTCCCTTAGTCAACATGTATGCCAAATGTGGTGCACGTCATAAAGCACAAAAAATGCTTGAGGAGCTTCCTATTTGGGATGTCGTCTCTTGGAATACCTTGATTGCGGGATATACTCAACTTGGGTAGGGCCAAGAAGGTCTGCACTGTTTTTGGCGGATGCAAAATGACGTTTCTCTCCAGATGCAATCACATACGCTTGCATCTTTGAAGGCAAGGGTTAGGGTCAGGAAGCCCTCGACTATTTTCAACAAATGTAGAGAGAGGACATCCCTTCAAATGCAATCATGTACACTTGCACCTTGAAGACATGTGGCATTATAGAAGATGTTGATAATGGTTGTTCAAAGAAAACATCGTGCCTATCAATGCCTTAGTGCTTGAGGAGCTTCCTATCTGGAATGTCTTCGCTTGGAATGCACTATTTGCAGGATATTCCCAATGATCAGCCAAATCATGCAGCTCAAAAGAAGACTCTCTATCTACTTTCCACCCTACTCTATATTATAGACCCCATGAACATCTTTGCGTTCGCTCCTTTGAGCCATTTTCAGATGGCCATAGTTGCCTTTGCATTCTCTCGTTCAAACTAGCATTGCTTACTATGGTGCACTTCATAAAGACCCTACTCTATATTATAGACCCCATGAACACCTTTGTGTTCGTTCCTTTGAGCCATTTTCACAAGGCCACAGCTGCATTTGCATTCTTTCATTCAAACCAGTATTGCTTAATGTGGTGCACTTCATAAAGCACAAAATGTGCTTGAGGAGCTTCATCTCCGAGATGTCGTCTCTTGGAACGCATTGGTTGTGGGATACACTCACCTTGGGTAGGGCCAAGAAGCTCTGTGCTATTTTTGACAGATACAGAGCGAGGGTTGTCTCTCCAAATGTATTCACATATGCTTACATCTTGAAGGCAAGGATCAGGGTTAGGAAGCTTTGGGTTGTTTTCATCAGATTCAGAGAGAGGACATCTCTCCAAATGCAATCACGTACACTTGCGCCTTGAAGGCATGTGGCATTACAAAAGATGCTGATATGGGAAAAAGAATTCTTGATGATATTGGTAGTCAGGGGTTGTTCAAAGAAAATGTCGTTGGCTGGCAATGCCTTGCTTGACATGTATGCCAAAGGTGGTGCACTTCATAACGCACTAAAAGTGCTTAAGAAGCTTCTTATTTGGGTAAGTCGTCTCTTGGAATGCATTTAGTGTAGAATATGCTCAAGGATCAGTGAGAGCATGCTTGCCACATGCTCGCAACTCAAGACGATCCTATTGCCCCCCCAACGTGATCCTGCAGCTCAGGAGCAGACTCTCTGTCTGCTTTTTGCCCTTTTCTATATTGTAGACCCTCTTTGCTTTCACTCATTCGAGCTGTTTTCAGTTGGCCATAGCTGCATTTGCATTCTCATTGGAGCCAATACTGCTAAATGTGATGCACTTTATAAAGCAAAAAAGATGATTGAGAAGATTCATGTTCAAGATGTTCTCTCTTGGCCCATGCACTGATTGCGGGATATGCCCAACTTGCATGAGGACTTGGCAAGTGGAATTGTTGTTTAAGATCCTTGTAGGGCTTTTGGGCACCTTAATTGGGGTTTGGCAAAGTAGTTCAAACTCTCATAATTGGATTGGGTCCGTAATCTATCTAACATTCTATTTGGCATTGTCTTGGTTAACATGTATGCCAAACGTGGTGCACTTCATAAAGCACAAAAAGTGCTTCAGGAGCTTCTTGTCCAGGATGTTGTCTCTTGGAATGCATTGATTATGGGATATCCCCAGCTTGGGTAGGGCCAGGAAGGTCAAGGCTATTTTTGGCGGATGCAAAGCGAGGGTGTCTCTCCATATGCAATCACATATGCTTGCATCTTGAAGACAAGGGTGAGGGTTGTAAACACCTTAATATCAGGTTGGCAAAATAAACTCTGATCATAGGATTTGTGTCCGTGGTGTAAGCTATTGAATGTTGCGTCCAAGGAATAGAGGAAGCATTCTTGTCGCATGCTCACAACTTAAGACGATCACATTGCCCCCCCAGATTGATCTCAAGTCAAGAGAAGACTCTCTGTCTTCTTTCTACCCTTCTCTATATTGTAGACCCCTTCAACATCTTTGCTTTCACTCATTCAAGACATTTTCAGCTAGCCATAGTTGCCTTTGCATTCTCTCATTCGAGCGCATACTAATAGATCTGGTGAACTTCATAATGCACAAAAAGTCCGGGATGTTGTGTCTTGGAATGCACTAATTGTGGGATCTGCCCAACTTGAATGCGGTATTGTAGTTTGAGATTATTGTAGGGCCTTTGGGCACATTAATTGGGGGTTGGTGAAGTAATTCAAACTTTGATCATTGGATTGTGTCCATGTAAGCTATCTAACATTGTGCATGGAATTGTCTTGGTCAACATGTATGCCAAATGTGGTGCACATCATAAAGCACAAGAAGTACTTGAGGAGCTTCCTGTCCAAGATGTTGTCCCTTGGAATGCATTGATTGTGAGATATGCCCAACTTGGGCAAGGCCAAGAAGCTGATGGTTGTTTTGCGGATGCAAAGCAAGGGTGTCTCTCCAGATGCAATCACATACGCTTGTGTCTTGACGGCAAGGGTCAGGGTTGCGCGAACACCTTAATTAGGGGTTGGCAAAATAACTCAAACTTTAATCGATGGATTGGATCCGTGTAAGCTATTGAACGTCATGCTTGGGACTGCCTTGGTAGACATGTATGCCAAATGTGGTGCACTTCATAAAGCACAAAAATTCCTTGAGGAGCTTTTTGTTTGGGATGTCGTCTCTTGAAATGCATTGATTGCGGAATATGCTCAACTTGGGAAGGGCCAAGAAGTTATGTGCTATTGTTGGCATATGCAATGCGAGGGTGTCTCTCCAGATGCAATCACAAATGCTTGCATCTTGAAGGCAAGAGTTAGGGTGAAGAAGCTCTCTGCTGTTTCTAGTAGATGTAGAGAGAGGACATCTCTCCAAATTCAATCACGTACACTTGCACCATATGGCATTATAGAAGATGCTAATATGGGCAAAAGAATTCATGATGATATTGTTAGTCAGGGGTTGCTAAAAGAAAACATCGTGCATGGAGCTGTCTTGGTCGACATGTATGCCAAAGGTGGTGCAATTCATAACACTCAAAAGTACTTGAGGAGATTCCTATCTTGGATGTTGTCTCTTGGAATGCACTAAGCCGGATCATGCAACTCGAGAGAACTTAGAAGACTCTATGTTTGCTTTCTACCCTTATCTATATTGTAGACCCCATGGAAAACTTTCCCTTCACTCCTTCGAGCTCATTTAAAGACTGCTAAGAAGAAGGATTTGTACCAAGGCAGTAGGATACATGCTGATACTCGTGATAGTGGGTTACTTGAAAATAACACATAATTAGGCAACACGTTAATCAATATATATGTCAAGTGTTGTGCGGTCCTTGAAAAGCTTCCTGGCCGCAATGTTGCCTCATGGAGTGCATTGATTCTAGGACATGTCCAACATGGTCAGGGTCAAGAAGGTCAGGGATGTTTTTAGTAGATGCAAAGAGAGAGAATCTCTCCAAATACAATCACGTACAATTACACTTTGAAGGCATGTGGTGATGGGAGCGTGGCTATGCAGGGTGTAGGTGAGTAGGATCCATGGCAAGAGAGGAAGCAAGCAGAGAGAGAGAGAGAGAGAGAGAGAGAGAGAGAGAGAGAGAGAGAGAGAGAGAGAGAGAGAGAGATTTGACACAGTAAGAAAAAAGCACGCTATGATTATGATTGATTAAAAAACTTCATATATATTTAACTAAACCTTCTCATGCAAACTCCACTTAGACGTGGTGTGTAACTGCATTGATCAAGAGAATTTTTCCATGGGTGACTAGAATAGTTACTAGGGCTTGGAAACCCAACAAACCCCAAAACACTGACTATGAACTTGATACAGACCATGGTTGAGTTCAATCACTTAAAACTACGAGTAGAATCCCCCCCCCTCCCCCCCTCCCTTGACAACAACATAGGTGTGTGTGCACTTCCCTCAAACAACTATCAGTGTGAGACAAACTAGAACTCAAAACCAAACATAAATGGGTGGTCTTACCATTGATATGTGGTAGTGTCTATAACTCGTACAACTTTTGGTCATGGCAGTAATTGACAACTTGTAAGCTAAAACAAGGCTTTTGGAAGATAATTGTGATTGTGTTGACAATAGACATACAAAACAAATCTATGATATTGAACAAGAAAAAATATCTTTTTGAACTCTTTGTTGATGTACCGAGTTCTCAAAAGAAGCAGTTTGCACAATGTAGAGCCAGCAGAGGATCACACCCACATTTTTGCTCACACTCATCATTTTGTAACCATTGATTGTAATAAATGTCTTTCCGACATTAATTTTGATTTGAGCCATTCATTAAGTAACGGGACTCAATTGAGTTTCCAGCTTGTAATCCCGAAGTAATTTCACTTGTTGATGTAATTAGTTAGAGATGTTCTCACCTCCAAGGCTGAGGTATATAAGCCAAAGTTTTTGTAACCTAAAGGAGGGCAGATTATTAATCAAAGTGAGTTTTTTAAGCGCCGTGACTGTGTCTGAGAGAGGGAGAGAGAGTGAGAGTCTTATCTACGTGCTATGCGAGCTACGGAGCCGCCATTGGAGAAGCGACACCGCCATTGTGTTAGCAACGGCGAGAGCTACGCACAGATACCAAGAGTGCGCGCTATCGGCTTCTATGTGTGGTAAGTTCCTACGAGCTTTGGTGTGAGTTTTCTTCCAACTCGTGTGTCGGAATGGAGCATGCAGCATATCTATAGAACCACAACGAGTAGAGCTACACATTAGTACCATCGGGGTCAAGTTTCTATCACTTGTATTTTTTGGCCTGTCTTCATACGCGTTTACCGCACGGAGTGGTTATAGGTTGATTTTGTAGTTCAAGTCTTTAGGGTGTTGTTCTTACCTAGTGTATAGACTTCCCCTTGAGTTTGAGATCGATTCAATGATTCTAGATCCTGTTTCGTATAGCATTCGTTCGTAGTACGGATTTCAGTCACTTGCGTATTTTAGAACTTAGATTTGATTTCCTTAGTAGTGATTGTCATTAGAAGGTCGAGTAGGTGATTTGACACCCACCTAGTTGTTTCCATGCGCCTGCGGGTCAAGCTCTGTCCTCGTCTGACAAATTCTATTGTTGGTTGAGTTCTCACTGTATTTAGCTTCCGCTAGCGGCGTAACCGCCTTAACATTTGGCGCCGCTGCCGGGGACGAGAGCCCTAAGTAGGTGACCTTAGACTAATCCTACGAGGTGAGTCGTATAAACTACTTTGTATACTTTAGTTAGAAAAGATTTAGGAGTGGTGGACTCCGAAGATCTCGAGAGATACTAGGAAGTGGGGTATTCCTGGGTCTTCCGTGTTGACAGTATTTTTAGTTTAGCTTAGATTTGTTTGTTGTTTTGTTGGTGTTGAGTAGTTGTTGATAGAAGAAGAATTTTCTAGTCCGTGAGTGGCAGTGGATCTCTTTAAAATCACAATTACCAAACCCATTTTATGATTAGGAATAGCTTAGGTAGGACTTCATTTGATCTTGATCTAGAGCTAGTAATCATTGGAGTATTTGCTTGATATGGTTGATTGCATGTTAGATCACTAAACCGTCGAGTTAGTAGTGAAACTTGCAATAAACAAAAGTCAGAGAAATTTTCTGTGTATCTGGGAGTTGCTGAGCACTTGAGAAAGCTTTAGGAAGGATTCTGTGCCAAAAAAACTGGAAATGTGCAACTTTAGACATCATACGCGTATGATGTCTAAAAGACCAAACAGAGACCAAAACAGAAATTTTGACTTTACCAGAGTGTTCAAAAGGGGGGTTATACCCTAATTTCAACTTAAAACAAGAGCATTAACACTCAAAGAAACCCAAAAAGACAAGCCGGAGTCCAAGAAACGCAAAGAATAGGAAATGCTGGATTCAGATCTTGTTTTTACATTCAAACCTGACAAAAACACTTGAAACTCAATTATAAACATTGGAGAAGGCTTAAAACCAAGAATAGTCAAAATCTGGGACAAAAGACATCATACGCGTATAATGTCTTTTAGCACATCCACTGCTTATTTTTGATATATGACCTGACAAGATTGTTACAAACACTGTAGAAAGCATAAATATCAAGTCTTGACCCAAATTGATGAAAAAGACATCATACGCGTATGATGCCTTTGACCTAATTTTGGACATATTTTGATACTTTGCCAACACAGATCCATTGTAATAGCTGTCTAGAGGTTATATTTCAAGTTTCATCCCATTTGGATCACAATTGACCCAAAACAAGTCAAAAGCAGAAAATTGCCAAAAAAAGCCTAAATTAGCCATAACTTGCTCAAACAGAGTTCAAACTGAATTTTGTGAGTGGACAGAGCATAAGGGGGCTACTGAGAGTGAGCATAACCAAAATAGTCCAAATCTGTGAAAAAAGACATCATACGCGTATAATGTCTTTTTCAGCATAACTGCAACAAAATTCTCACTTGATGAAACAGAAGTTGTCCAACTGACAAGATTAAACAATTGACCAAGTATCAATCAGTTTGGATCAATTCTGACCACAAAAACTTGGGAAAACAAATTGCCGAGACGAAAAAGTTAAATTCCTTTAGGGGAATTGATGAATTTGAGATCGGGCAGGAATCTCCAGAATAACCAACCAAAACAAGGGGAACAAGCAAGTGTCATATTAACCGAGGGAAGTGTAAAGCAAAGTTGGGTGCAACCATTAGAGCCGATCTTTGAAGGAAGTGTTTCTGATACTTCTTCGGAGAGATCTTACGAGATTTTCACCGAACACTTGGAACACTTGAACCTGAACAACAGAGAAAATATGGCAGCAGGATCATCAAACCCTTCCGCCACAATGAAGCTATTGTTCATAAAATACCAGTACGACAATGAGCAAGGTGCCAAGATCTACAAAGATGGAATGGACCGCTATTGTGTAAAGATAGAAGATAGACCTAGTGAGTTCAAGGACTTAGTGCCTGTGAGCTATAGCGGAGATAGATATCTAGATGACGAGGGTACCATGTACTTGGTAGTCCTAAACCCTAACATTGTGGACAAGTGGGGATTGATGGGCACCAAAGCCAAAGTAGATGAAGAACTTGAGGAGAAAGCACCAATAATGAACTTCCTTGATGCGAGGTTAAGAAGAGAGAATGAAACTACAAGGATCAACACTGATAACATCTATGTGGGGCTATACAAATATAATAATGGGGAGCAAGATCTCTATTATAGATGTGAAGAACCCTACACCGGAGAGTTGACAGACCACAAAAGACTTTATGTCTTTACCTACATAGAGGGATCGGAAGTGAAAATTGCCACTTACGACAAGTATGGGAGGCAATACTCAACAATGGGCAAGAAAGAATTAGAAGGATATACATACTTTGGGGGACCACTACATCAGTATTATGTTACTTCTAGCTCACAAAGACCAGCACCAACAAATGGAGTGCAAAACCCAATGACAACAGGAGGACAAAGAACTCAGGCTGCTGACTCTTTCAGTCAACCTCAGTACTCGAAGCGCGGACCAATGGGATCATTACATTCCAGAGAGTCAATGGATACGAATCGAGGTAGTGCAGTTCCAATCCCCACGTATACCACTCCAGGTCCAAGGTTCGAAGCGGAACCATCACATTTACCTCCTAGTAGTAGACTCAGGGCAGGGGAACCGACAAGGGTAACCCATGAAGTCCATGATGCTAGAGAAAGCTTTAGCCGGGACATAGGAGCAATGAGATTGGTAGCAGACCATAGACGTATGAGACCATCTCAAGTAGCCAAGTGTATGCCAAAGAAGTATGGTGGTTCAGGAGATCCGTATGCACATGTGTCCCTCTTTAAGCAAGTCTTAAGAGCTGAGCAGATAACAGATTTCCATACACAATATGAGGGATTTGGTCTTACTCTATAAGGTACGACATTGACATGGTTTCAACCACTGAACAGAGGAGGATTCCATGACATTGACCATTTGCTAAGAGAGTTTGCTGAGGAATTCTCAAAACGAGGGATTAAGCACAATACAGTCTCACAAATATATGCTTTTAAACAGAGAGAACACGAAAAAGTGAAGGAAGCTT
The DNA here is from genome assembly GCF_014529385.1 of Adiantum capillus-veneris. Lineage (NCBI taxonomy): Eukaryota > Viridiplantae > Streptophyta > Polypodiopsida > Polypodiales > Pteridaceae > Adiantum > Adiantum capillus-veneris. The sequence continues at coordinate 137,917,517 of NC_140941.1, forward strand.
CACTTCGCTTCAAACAATACATTGAGAGATGTCCAGTACGTGAACGACCACAAGATGACAGACTATCTGTTCTCTTTATTGAAGGATTGAGAAACGACACTCTCAAGAAGGACTTGCACTTGAAAGCTTGTACAAGTTTCGAGCAAGTAGCGAGAGAAGCATTGTACTTAGTGGATAACTGTACGGTTTATGGAGAGGTGTCAGCGGATACAGATTTTGCATCCAGTAGCTCTTCCTCCGTAGCGAGCGAGACTACCACTAAAAAGAACGTTCAAACAACAACGATGCCAAATGTAGAGCAAATGATAGAAGATGCTCTAAAAAGGATGGCACCATACCAAAAACCATTGCCAAAACCACTGAAATGGTGTGCTATTGAACAAAAATGGATAAACCATCCAACAGAGGAGTGCTATTACAACAAAGGGTATGTAAGGGAGCGTTAGTATGCACCTCCTGCTCAATTAGCACCACCTCAGGTACATCCAGTACCTCGATACCCAACGGGAATGTACCAGAACCTATGGGGATAGAAAGACCGCAACCGGTATTGGGACAACAACCACCTTTACTAGGAGCAAGACCAGTGGGCATTAGATATGCACCAACCTTAGAGAATCAGGAAGAACAAGCCTTAGTGCCTGTTCAAGCCTATTATGAAGAATCTGGTGCACACATGTCTCCAACTATGTATTACCCACCAGAAGAACCCAAACAACCAGAACCATGGGGCATGATTGGGAATGTTGGAATACCAACAATTACAAGTGCTTCTGATGAAGAGAGATACAATTTGGACGCAAGAACATTGATGTTCATAGCTCATGGAGGGTTAACAGGACAAAGACCATCCTATCCACAAAGGACGAATCAAGTGGGACCAAGACCAGCACTAGGACCCTGTTACAAGTGTGGAGGTGACCATCTGATGAATGTTTGTCCACATACGGAAATCATTAGAATTAACGCTTATTGCACTGAGTGTGGGGTTACTCACTTCATTGAGGATTGTTCCAAGAATCCAAACAAAGTGCAAAAGACGACATTGAATATGCTAGAAACTATTCCTACCAGCAGTGGGTCTGAAAATGAAACTCTTATACCAACGCAAGTTGTTACTAGAGCTCAAGCTAAGAAAACCACTAGAGAACCTGAGAATGGAAAGTTAACGACTGAAGTGGTTAGTCAAGGACTGCGGAGTCAGAGAAACACATGGAAAGCTAGAAAAGCAAGCATGAAGTTGAGAAAAGAACGTGAAGACGCTATTTTAGCTGAGGAACTAAAGCAAACTAAAGATAGATTAGAAAAACTTGAGAGTCAAAACGGGAAACGAGAGATGAGCCCGAAAAGAACGAAACAAAAGAGTATCAAAGAGACAACGAGCTTAAGCTCAAGGGGATCAGTGCTAGTCGACAAAGTACACGAACCGTCGGACGCACTGATGAGAGCTTACGAAGCTAGGTTAAAGAACAACCAAACACAAGAACAGAGGTGGATGACATACCCAAACGCGGAATTGGAAAAGCAGAGACTTGAAATGTGCCAGAGAATGATCGAGACTGCACAAGCCTTATTAGAACCACCAAGAGAAACAATGAATTGTGGAACGGAAAACCCAATTCAGCAAGAGACTATCATTTCACGGGTAGCTGAAAAGGCTCCCAGTGCACAAAAGCATGAAAATACACACAAGGATGACCGCATAGTATTGAACACAACCGATCAGGAGATAGAGAGTTTTCATCCAGTCATACAGAGGTCTTACGAAAGAGATGAGGATTACAATGAATTTTGGAAACAAGTGAGAGAGGCAAACTTTGCAAACGAGCTAAGTTGCCAAGCTAATCAGACAAATTGGGAAAAGGACATCAGGAATCCTCCCATAGTGGAATTTGAGGCAGGATCTCAAGTGGACTTGGATCTTCAATCTTACTGGGGAGATGGAGGCTCTGCTAGAACAGTGGAGAGAAAACTTCATTCACTGAATACCTTACGTTCATACTTAGGAGAGTATGAAGCAAAATCCGAGATTAGAGCACTTCCCTCACGAAGAATTTCATGAGAAAAAGTCATGGACTCGCAAGGATTGATAGAGATCTTGTCAACACCAGTGACATGCACTATCACTCTAGCTGAGCTTTTGAGGTTAAGACCACATATGTGGACCACTGTAGGAAAATGCTTGGAGAAATTTGGGATAAAAGACCCAACATCGAGACTGCAAGAGGGTATACAAGAGCTGAGCAAACCACAAAAGAACGCTAAGCCTGTACCCTTAAACAAGGTCGGAGAGTATTGCGAAGGTGAAGAGGGGAATACAACCTTACCAGTTGAATTCCAAGGCGTGAACACGATGGCAATACTAGACAGCGGAGCTCGGGTAGCCATTGCTACAAAAGAAATCTGGAAAAAATGGGGGAAACCAGCAATAAGGAAGACTAGGTTGAAACTCCAATTAGCAGATGGACACATGGAGAAACCTATGGGGTTATTAGAGAAAGTCGTAGTGACTTCTTGCGGCATTGAATACGAACATACTTTTGCTATTGTCGATTTTGGCAAGGAGAATAACTATGATATCATACTGGGAAGACCATTCATGAGACAGTTGAAAATGGTCCAGGATTGGGGCTACGATCACATATACCTGAGAAATATGGAAACCACTACACGTGTGAACCTGAAAGACCATAGCTACAAAGATGTGAACCGAACACCGGTAGAGGAGTTTGATTCAGCTACTTTGGCGGGATCCGAATTTCCAGCTTGGTTAGGTAAGCCCAAGGAGTTATGGATGTGTGGAGCCTCGAAATGTGGAAGTCTGAGGCGAGAAGAATATGTTTTAGAAAGGGCTATCGAAGACGAAACTTATATAGGAGAACCCTTTCCAGAGGACACGCTTGAACCATTAGAATGGACACACATTCTAGCAACCCTAGATGTTTGTGCAATTCCGGATGGTCCCACAACAAAATTTTGCGATAAGGACGGGTACGACGTGGTTCCGTACTTCATGTTGAGAACTGTACTCGAAAAAGAAACTGAAAAGAACGATACACTGGAAAAGGAAGATAAAAAAGAGGTGTTTCACGACATTCCCGATCATCCAGAGTGGAGAAATGAAGCAGACAACGAGTCAACGGACAATTCAAGCGGAAACGAAGAAACTATAACGGATGTCAGATTTTATGATTTTCCGAACCAAACTAAACAACGCCAGAAACGCTATAGAGCAAAGAGAAAAACAAAGGGGGTTAGAACCAATCCGATGCCTAGAATAAGAGAAAAAAATCAATTCCTAATGCTAGTAAAGGCGGAAGATTGTGTTAAGGACAAGATTTCTGGAAGAATGAGAGGCAATTATCAAAAGAGCTTACGAAAAGACAAAAGAAGCTCAAGAAATCAACTTCAAAGGAATGAAACGAAAACTGATACAGAAAAATCAGAAAAGAACAAGCGCAACAGAGAACACACGGAGTCCAAGTTAGAACGTAGAAACAAGTACAGAGAGCTCAAGAAAACTCTGAAAGAAGTTTGGACGACAGAAATTGAGAGTGGAGAGGACGAAAACGCCAAAATCAAGGAAAACATGGAAGTTCCCTCTCACTACAGGAAATTCACAATAGAGGATAGGAAGGTGGTATTAACCCAACCTATTCGAGAGAGAAAGGCAAACGAATCTTATGACGGACCGGAGGATGCAAAAAAAGTTGATTTAGCAGCTCCAGGTGAGACACCTAGACCGGTGTACATAGCCACAGATTTGTCTCCAGGCGAGGAAGAGAGACTTTTGAGTCTTCTCAGAGAGTACAGGGATGTGTTTGCATGGTCTTATAAGGACTTAAAGGGAGTTGACCCATCGATATGCCAACACACAATCCCACTAAAACAAGATGCAAAGCCTAGCAGACAAAGACCATACACATATAATGATACGTTTGCTAAGCGAATCAAAGAAGAGATAGATAAGCTAATGGAAGCTGAATTCATATACGAGATTGAACACACCGATTGGGTATCTCCAATTGTGATGGTACCCAAGAAGAACGGAAAACTCTGAGTGTGTGTCAACTTAAAGAAAGTGAATGCTGCAACAATCAGGGACAATTATCCCCTGCCGATAACTGATCATGTTCTAGAGCGTGTATCAGGGAAAACAGCATACTCCTTTCTTGATGGTTTTTCAGGATATAACCAGCTAGCCATAGCACCGGCAGATCAACATAAAACAACTTTTGCAACGGAGTGGGGAATTTATGCTTATCGGGTTATGCCTTTTGGTCTAACCAATGCTCCCGCAACCTTCCAGAGGCCGATGACGCATGCTTTCAAAGAATACTTAAGGTTGTTTCTAGAAATATACATGGATGACTTATGTGTACATTCTCTTCTGAGAGATGAGCATCTAGAACACCTAAGAAAATTATTTGAGAAATGTAGGACATATCGCATTTGTCTCAATCCTGAGAAATGTGTGTTTATGGTCCGATAGGGCAGAATTCTGGGACATATTGTCTCACAAAACGGAATATCCACGGATTTAGAGAAGATAAAAGTTATAGTGGATATGCCTAGACCAACCAATGCGAAACAAGTACAGAGCTTTATGGGACATTGCGGATATTATAGACGATTCATTTACATGTACGCTATAATAGGCCAACCACTTTACAGGCTAATAGTGAACTTTGAATGGACAGAGGAGTGTGAGGAATCATTCAAGAAATTGAAAGAGGCACTCATTACTGCTCCAGTCTTGAAATCACCAGATTGGGAGAAGATATTCCATGTGCATATAGATGCTTCGGCATATGCAATAGGATGCATTCTGGCTCAGCCAGAAGAAGGAAACATGGATTTTCCTATCTGTTACGCTAGTCAACAGCTCAACAATGCAGAGAAGAATTACACCACAACAGAGCGAGAAGGATTAGGAATGATATATGCTGTGAAGAAATTTCGGCATTATCTTCTAGCCAACAAGTTGTGTTTTTTACGGATCACCAAGCCTTGCTCTACCTAGTGAATAAACCATGCAATACCGGGAGAATAGTGAGATGGTTCATTATCTTACTGGAATTCGACTTCACGGTAGTAGTAAAGAAAGGAAAAACACATCTTAGAGCTGATCATCTTTCGCGATTGACGAATGGAGAAGACCCTATAGGAGTAGATGACGACATGCCAGACGCGTACTTGTTCAACATAGAAATGATACCAAAGTGGTCTCAAAATGTCGTTAGCCTATTAACCTATGGAGGAGAGTTTGATAGAAGAGAATACAACCAGAAACATATTGCTATTCAGCAATCCAAGAATCTTCAATTGGTTGCAGGAAGGTTGTATCAATTGGGAAATGATCATGTTTTACGACTATGCATCAATCCTGAGGAATATAATATATATCTGTGCAAAGCACATGTTCAGGAATGTGCATTTCATTGTTCAAGAAGGAACACATATAGGAATTTGTTACAATTGGGAGTCTATTGGCCAGGAATGAAAGAAAGCGTACATGAATATGTCACTGTATGTATTGTATGTTCATCAAAACCGCCAGCAGAGTATTCGACATTATATCAGATAATGATCGCTCCGGAATGGAGTCAGTATATTGTTGAATATCTCACAAATAGAACTTTCCCAGAAGGAACGTCAAAAGCTCGTCAGAAATCTGTAGAGACAGAAGCTAGAGATTACGCTCTAATAGGAGATCAACTCTATAAGAGAGGTAAAGACAACTAGCTTAGGATTTGCGCATCAGAGTCTGAGTATGTGATAATCCTGGAGCAAGCTCATGGAGGAGTAGGTGGAGGCCATTTCTCAGGTGATAAGACAACAAAACTTGTCTTAGCCGCAGGAATATGGTGGCCAACATTACATATGGACGCTGAGGAATACGTTAAACGGTGTGATGACTGTCAGCGGACCAAAGTACCACTTAAAAGAGATGATATGCCGCTTAGACCAATGATGGGGGCAAGAGCTTTTGCAAAATGGGGGATTGATTATGTCGGACCCATTTCACCTCCTGCATATAAGACTCATGCACAATACATCGTTGTGGCTACAGACTATCTAACAAAGTGGGTCGAAGCAAAGGCAACTCAAAAAGCAGATGCCAGGACCACAGCACTATTTCTATATGAATATGTCTTTGTACGATATGGATTGCCAATAGAAATTGTGAGTGATCGAGGCACACATTTTATAAATGAAGTGATAGAGATCCTTCTAGATGAATTCATGGTAATCCATAGGAAATCAGCCTCGTATCATCCACAAGCAAACAGACAAGCTGAAGCAACAAAGAAAACCATATGCACGGTCCTTACGAAGATTGTATCTGAGTCAAGAACTGACTGGGACCAGAAGTTGCATTCAACATTATGGGCATATAGGGTAGCATATAAAACATCAATAGGAACGACCCCATATAACATGGTTTTTGGGCTAAATGCTATCTTACCAATAGAATTCTTGATTTCAATCTTAAGGGTGGCTAAGGATCTAGAGTGGACAGGGCACGAGCTTTTTGATAGAATAGATGACCTGGAAAAGCTAGACGAGCTTCGCCTAAAAGCAGTAGCTTCTATCTACGCTCAAAAAAGGCGACAAAAGGAATTTTTTGATAAGCATGTGCGGACTAAAGAGTTTAAGGTCGGGGACTATGTCCTAGTTTACACTCTGAAACAGCATGCTAAGAAGCTTAAAAAGCAAGGGATGGGACCTCTGGTGATTAAAGATCTATCACCAAGTGGAGCCGTCAAGCTTGCTACATTAGACGGAGAAGAAATGCCCAATTGGATTAGTGGATGCAGAGTGAAAAAGTATCTTTTGCCGCTAACCCAAGACATACTTCTCAAAATACATCAAGAAAAGCTGCGTGTCCAGAAAAAGAAAAAGATTGTGGAGGAAGCGCAAGCCGAGGCGAAACAAAGAATGGAGAAAAAAAGACTACTACGTCAGAAACAGTGCAATGAAGGAGCAATACGAATAAACGCAGTCAGTATAACAGAAATGGATAATGACAAAGAAGAACCCATCATTGAATGCAAAGTAGGAACCAACCAAATCAAAGCCAGAGCACTATTGGATTCAGGAGCTCAAACTAACCTACTTTCACTCAGTCTGTATAGACAATTGACAAATGACACTAAATTACAAAGTGCCAAGCAAGAGTTAAAGAGTTACTCTGAGAATTCAATCAAAACTGTCGGATGCACAGTTTTACATATACAGATTAACCAGTATGTGTATCCTCATATGTTTTACGTGGTTGAAGACCAAGCTACACAACATCCATTATTGCTAGGACAACCATGGCAGAAGCAATACAATGCAATGATTGACTGGAGTTCTAAATCAATGCTTATCAAATACGAAGGTGAAAGTCAATCAGTTAAGTTCACCAAAGGAGCAGAGCCAACTCCAAAGGAAGAATCCAAGAACAAAGGTAAACAACAACCAGAGAAAAAGAAGAAGCAATGGCAACCAAAACTTTCTATACAACTGGATTGCTCTTCGACGAGGAACTCTCAACATTGGATAAGGAAGACAAGCAATAATATAACAGCTCAACCTTGGGAAAAAACGGAGTCAAAGTTGGTATGGAGACCAAAAAAAGGTTGTGCCAGAGAACACAAAGGTGGAAAAAAGAGTCTTCAATACCAGACAACAGAGTGATTCCAGACAATCAAGGACAGTGAAACAGATCTAGATTCCAAAGAAGTTCATGACGGCACAAAGCTATAGCAAGCAAATTTGGATCCCAAGGATTTGTAAACAGGAACCCACTTCAGTACAATCCACGCAAACTCCTAGGTATTTCAAGGCGAGGAAATCAACACAAAGAACAAAGCAGGTTTGGGTCGCAAAGAGTTTGTGGCAAGCACAAGCGAAGCGGAAGCAGATTTGGATTGTGAAAAAGAACAACAAGGTAAAGAAGAATCCATCTACTGATTCTACTACCGAAGTGCCAAAACCAACCCAAAACCCGACCACCAATCCTTCAATCAAACAAAGAGCAGCTTTATTGGAAAGACTATTGTATCATCGCTCTACAATTGCATTGGGAACTTATGACCAAAACAACTACAATGCTTCTCCCACAGACACTTCATAGTCGTCCAGGAGGACTCAGACTAGGAGGGGGGGAGGTATACAGGAGCTACAAAGCAGCTACAAGCGACAAAAACAAAGAAAAACAAAAATTATATTACAAGGACAGTGTCTTACATGATTTCGCAATTTTTATGTTTGATTGCGGATATTGATAATATTTATGCCCTTATATAACTTGTTTTGCAACAAGAAGAGATCAAATGATGAATTTGGGTCTCTAGACGTGTAAATGTCACTAAATAAGAGTGTTTTTGGAGCTAAAAAGTGAAAAAAAAGTGGTAATCCAAGTCCAGAAATCACAAATAAGTGTATATTCATATACACAGGGTTACCAACTATTTATTGTGTATGTTTGGAAATTTTTGGCTTGAATTTGCTATTTTCCTTTATTTTTTATGATTTTCTTGATAAAAGTAAAAGAAAAATAAAAAAGCTGGTGAAACGAGATCAGAAAAAAGAAAAGAATAGATGGTGATGATCCTAATGACAAGGGCAACCCATGGTAAAAATTGAGTACAATTCGGGAAAAGTTGCGGAAAGCCCGAAATGACAGAATTTTGGCAAAGTGGACAGATTTCTCAGAAAAAGGTCAAATGGAGTCCAAATTGAGAAATTTCCAATCCTAAAGTGCATTTTACGACGAGATAGGAGCACATGTCAAATTTGGTAACAAGTGATCCAGGAAGTCCAAAGTTAAGTATTTTTAACTTCACTTACAGGCTCATTTGCACTATTATCCACTTGGAGAGAGCAAAGAGCACACATGAGCATCCAACCTTCTACAGCCTTCTACGACTGCTACGAGAGCTCAGAGGACACCAGACATGAGAGGTAGACTCGTTGCCATAAGCTTTTGATGCTTATCATTAACTTTTGTCGCGAAAACTGAGCAAAACCAAGAAACAAGAGCAGACGGGGAATGCGGTAGAATGCTAGGTAGTGGCACAACCGCCTTCGAGATGGTATCCGTATGGATCCATTAAAGTTGGAGGTAATAAAAGCATGGCCTAATCCAAGGAATCTACATGAGCTAAGAAGCTTTATTGATATGTGTGCATACTGTAGATGCTTCATAGCAAAATTCTCTCAAATAGCAGGACCATTACATGACTTAACAAAGAAAAATATTAAGTATTCATGGACTTCTAAGGAGCAAAGTGCTTTTGACAAGCTCAAAGAGAAGATTATCTCCTAAGTAGTCCTTATGCTTCCGGATCTCTCAAAGCCATTTGAGGTCCAATGTGATGCTTGTGGTGATTGCCTTGGAGTAGTCTTGCTTCAAGAAGGGCATGCCATAGCATATGAGAGCCGAAGGCTCAACACAGATGAATGGGTCTTAGGAATTTATAAGAAAGAGTTGTTAGTTGTTCTACATGTCCTAGACACATGGAAGCACTATCTGTTGGGGACTCCATTCATCTTACAAACAGACCATCAAAGTCTCAAGTACTTCATGACGCAAACAAAGCTTTCTGACAAACAAATGAGGTGGACAAATTTTCTTTCACAATTTAATTTCCACATTGCTCACATTGCTGGTAAGCACAATCAAGTGGCTGATGCACTGTCACGACGAGACCAAAAGTTAAGGTTGTGTCAATAGCAACTCACAATGATCTATCTTCTATGATAGATGAGTATGCTACTGACCCTAACTTTAAAGACATAATGTCAGCCCTTGCTTTGGGGAAGAAAGAGGAACCATTCACCTTGCAGGATGGTTATCTTCTCCATGGCAATAGGCTATGTGTTACCCATTCCCTTCATGAGAAATCATGTATGAATCCCATGCTCCTCCCTATGTGGGGCATCGAGGCATTCAACCTACTCTTCGAGGAGTAGAGACGTACTTTTATTGGCCTACCATGAAATTGGACATACAAGAGTATGTTTCAAAATGTGTAGTATTCCAAAAGACCAAGTATGATAGAGGGAAGCAACCTGGATTACTCCCGCCATTGCCAATTCCTAATTCACCATGGGAGAGTATATCCATGGATTTTATCTTTGAATTACCAAAATCTATCCATGGGAATATAGGAATATGGACAATAGTCGACAGGTTTAGCAAGCAAGCACACTTTATCCCTGTCAAGAAGACTATTAAGGCACACCAAATGGCAACTCTCTTCATATCATAGATTTTCAAACACCATGGATCGCCAACATCCATCTTGTCAGATAGAGATCCTAGAATGACCAATAATTTCTGGAATGTTTCTTCAAAAATCTAGGTACAAGATTGAATTTCTCTTCGGTCTATCACCCACAAACGGATGGCCAAAGTGAGATAGCCAATCTTACGATTCTTGATCTACTAAAGACCTATGTTACAGAATTAGATCAAAGCTCACAATGAAAAAAGTACTTACCTATTGTAGAGTATGCATATAATAATACTATCCATACTTCTATGGGAAAAGCACCTTTTGAAATCATAGAGGGAAGACCTAAAAGTCCCTTGCTACTTAAAGTACGTTTGCTGCTGACAAGCATAGAAGGGCCTTAACGTTCAAAGGAAATTATTGGGTCTTAATTAAGTTTCCTAAGGCTCGATTGAGGCAAACGACGAGCAAAAATCCTACGGACCATCAAAAGTATTATGCTAAACTAGCAAAAAGATACTATGGTCCTTTTTAAATTTTGAAGCCAATCAATGAGGTGGCTTATCGACTCAAGTTGCCTAACCATTGGCTCATACACAATGCTTTTCATGTGAGCATACTCAATCCCTACAAAGGAGAGCCTCCAAATGAACCAATTATTGAAGACCCTCCCAAAATCGAAGATCAAGAAGAGGTACTACAACCCGAAGCTATCCTTGAGCATGAAGACAAGGTACTACGACATGGTAAGATTATCCGACGATATCTTATTAAGTTCAAAATTTATCCTTTTGAAGATGCTAGATAGATGCAAGGAATCCACCCTAAGGATAATATGAACCTTCTCAACACTTACAATGCTACATTAGAATTAGAGTAAGCAAATGTACATGTTTCTTTTAATGATCAATGTTTTGTCTTATAAGACTAGTTCTCTCTTTATTGTGCCCAAATTTAAGTAATATGCATACTAAGAATCATGTTTGGGATAACAAAGTCTCTCAAACACCACGTAGAATTTGTCTCTCTACTTGGGAAGATGAAATGGACTAAAGAGCATACATGCTTGCGGCAGCTATATCTCCCAAGCACTTTTTAAGTATGGAGCCTGATTTACCCCTTGTAATTTTCTATGTTAAAAATACACATTTGTAAGGCCCCCATTATGAGGAGAATCCATTGTGCGTGAAGAAAAATAACTCGCCGAAAAATAAAATCACTCGTCGGAAACCAAAATTTTCACGACCAGTCTCGAGACTAAGCTCGAGATTGGCTTCGCCGGAATACTATGGTCGGACGGCGGCTTGAAAGAAGTCGGAAAATGACCAGTCGGTTGGACGGTGGACGGTAGTCAATGGCCAGTGGCCGGTGGCCAAATTCAAAAGCGGACTTGTCTTCTCAAGGGCGGCCACACATGGGTGGATTGGAGGGTCTGATTTGGACTTATCTGCACAAGGGCGGCTACACATGACTGCCTCTCATGAGAGCGGGCAGCCCTTTTGGCCTATAAAAGGAGGCCATTTCTACACACATTTTTTAGTGTGAAGTTGATGCAACAAGGTGGGTGTGAGGTGGTGAGAGTGCAGCAAGGCGGGAGCTCCAAAAGGGTATAATCCCTTTGTAACCTACTTCTTGTTTTAAAGTACTAAAGCCATTGAGTGGCTACTTTCCCGTGGACATAGCTCACATTAGGTGAACCATGTATATCGTGTGTACTCTCTCTCTCTCTCTCTCTCTCTCTCTCTCTCTCTCTCTCTCTCTCTCTCTCTCTACTCTATAATCTCTTGTGTGTGTAAATTATCTCTCTCCATTAAGTAATCTACTCAATTATCTACTTAGCTATGTCATAATTCCTAACAGCACCAAATGGATTAGTCATCCATCTTGGAATGATGTCGTAGGATAAAAAGGGATCCTCTGTCAGCTAAGACAAATTGACTAATGACTATGACTTTATCTCGTTTACCTCAAAGTCGAGGATGATTATGATTTCAAGAGAGAGGTAATGTCATTAAATATCTAATATCTAACCAACCCAAATGATTTTCTCATATTAAATTGATCATTTAATGTGGGATAATAAACGGGAACAAGGGTTAGAATATAGACATGTACTTACGGATCTATCTCAACACGGGGCCAATGGTAAAGGGGCCCAAATGAGAGATGGTATGTCAAAGAGCAAGGTTAACTAATGGAGCTTAAAAGACCTTAGGGCTAGCTTCATTAAAGACCTCCAATGGTTAGTGTTAAAAGTCCTTTGACCTTAAGCAATCTAGGGTTGAGCTTGAGGTGGGAACCCGACTTAAACTTGTCTTTGACCTTAAGCAAGCTAGGGTTGTGCTTGAGGTGGGAACCCGACCTAAACTTGGCTTTGACCTTAGACCTTAGGCAAGCTAGGGCTGAGCTTTAGGTGGGAACTCCACCTAAGGTACTTGTCATGCTTGATGACTAAGGTACTTGTCATACTTGTCATACTTAATCAGGAAGTTTCTTGAGAAGCTTCTTGTGCATGGGGGGTAAGATGCTTGAGTCAAAAAGAGACCCTACACACTTAATGAGAAAGTTGTTTGAGAGGCTTCCTATTCATGGGGGGTAAGATGCTTGAGTCAAAAAGAGACCCTACGCACTTAATGAGGAAGTTTCTTGAGAAGCTTCCTGTGCATAAAAGTCCCAAAGTTAGGGGAATCTTTGACCTACGCTTTCACTCACCCAAGGGGCACCCTTTTCTAAAAGGGCACGTGGGACACCTGTCAGACTCTCACTTAGCTTAACAACATGGCGTGCTTGAATGATATTGGTTGGGCTAAATAGGGGTCCAATGAGCTTCTACTTCCATCCAACAAATATCTAGATATATTCAAGCTCTCTCTCTCTCTCTCTCTCTCTCTCTCTCTCTCTCTCTCTAAGGGATAAGGAGGACACTTGTCAAAAGACTACCCATGTACTTGACTGCATGCTGCATGTGATTGGCTAGGGGGAGAGGGGTCTAATGAGATTGAAGCATGTGGAAAATCTACCACCTGTCCAAAGCAAGGAGGGAGGGTGCTAGGGGGATATATTCTCCACTCACACTCATTTGGAAGGGCATTCTCACTCGGTGAATGTTGAGGAACACCACCTCCTTCTCCAAGCTTGTGAGAAGTGAGAGCCTACATCAACACTCTTGGCTATGGAATGCAAATCCAACCAAGAGCCATTCTTCAATGCTTAAGCTTGCCATCTTCTCCATCTCCATTACTATGATATTATGTATGCTAGCAAGAAGAGTAATGATAAGTGAGGAACTATTTCTTTCTCCTATGGAATGTTTCTTCTTCCTCTTCCCTACCCTCATTCCCCGCCAACTCTCTCCACCTTCGAAGGTGTTTGAGGCCTTGAAACTGAGGCTTGGGATAGTTAATGCTTTCTACAAGTTTATGTTATGCTTGTGATGCATGAAGCTTTCCATCTTCATTGCATCATGTAGGTCACAAGGAACACAAAAATTGTAGTGTACCACGTCTCTCTTGATGGGAGAAACTATAATACAAATGCCTATTGGAGGGGGGACCGGCTCCGTATGAATCCGGTCCTCAACTATTGTCATGTTCTCTAAACTCTCTCTTGCAAAAGTATTGTTCATGCCAAGTTAACTAAGTACCATGTTTATGTTGCTACCATCAATTAAGTTCACCCGCTATGCTCACAAAGTAATCTCTCAAAAATGCTTCACCTAATTTCGCTACTCTCAAAGTTCATAGGCCATTTTCATTACAACATATTTTAGTATGAGTGGAGTAATTTAGGGCTATCATGGAGCCGTAGATGGAGTACTAAGGGGAGCGGGTGCGAGATGCATACACACACACACACACACACTCACTCACACATGCCACTCTGGGCTCATCCTTGAACCTCACCACTTCTTGTGTTTCTAATGCTACAAGTGTACACTACGTCTTCATGCTAAGCTTTAGCCTAAGCTAACAGCTTCCAACCTATGAGTATTATCATCTCTGTTTCCTGCTAAGTATGGAGGAATATGCTTGCTTCCACTGTGTGTTGCAACAACCAAAGACCCAGCTACTAAAATCTGGAATCTCCTTGAAGTGGTAACTGAAGACGTGGTGCAAGTGGGTGATTAGTATTGTGTGTAACTCAAAAAATCTTACGTCGCTTCAGCTACGTCCTGTGGCTCGTGGGGCTCTTGGGCCATTGTACAGGCAAACAAAAGGGCACGTACTTCCATTTTTTCTTGGTGTTGCACTGCATGAGTGTTGAATGTAGCAATAGCTGCCTAAAAATGGAAAAGTAAAGTCCTCACAACCAAAAGTCGAGTGCACCTCTCTCTCTCTCTCTCTCTCTCTCTCTCTCTCTCTCTCTCTCTCTCTCTCTCTCTCTCTCTCTCTCTCTCTCTCTCTCTCTCTCTCTAGCCTGTTCGCCTCCCATTTATCCTCCCCAGGCTCACCAATATTCCCTGCTAGCTCTTGACTCACCACCCTCGAGTTCTCTTCCACTGCCACCTGGCATGCCTGAAAACGGTTCTCCTATATAGAGTAGTATAGATAGAGCCCTTTGGTTTGGGCTTATGGAGCACCTCTTGAGCAAGAGATCTTAGAGGCCAAGATTGATATTGACATTTTCCTTTTGTGTAATGTGTACTTGGCTACTTTTTCTTTCAACTCAAAAACTATAGGACATTGTAGCAGCATGCACAAGCCATTGATTGGTGCAAAAATTAGTGGTTTGAGCTTGGAAAAGAAATAGTGAGAAACAACAATCAAGATTCTCTGTGCCTACAGTCATTGGAGCAATTTTGGAACATATGCAGACTGCTTTTCTTAGCAGTTGAGCGTTTAGATGACTGCATAAAAGAGCACAGTTGCTTGTTTTCTGTACTAATAATGGGCTTGTTGACGGTAACGTCCCAGCATTGGCTTCAACTCTGGCATATTGAGCATGCCCCTCAAAGCATTTTAAATCAATGCGCATTTTGGCTTATGCCAGGCATGCAATCAACAACATTGCCCCATTTTTATAGCAAGAAAGTTTACCCTTGCAAAAGAAAAACACAAGATGCTGAGAGTGTTATTATAATAGATAGCTACGGGTTGCTCCTCTGTAGCAATGCAAGTGTGAGTTGGCATACACCCTCGAAAACTCTAAGCTCATGCATGCCAATTGCTTTATTTAGTCAACGCTTCCCACTCTCTCTCTGTAGCTATGCAAGCGTGAGTTGGCACACACCCCCGCAAACTCTGAGCTCATGCACGCCAATTGCTTGATCTAGTCAACACTGCACTCTCTCTCTCTGTCTCTCTCTCTCTCTCTCTCTCTCTCTCTCTCTCTCTCTCTCTCTCTCTCTCTCTCTCTCTCTCTCTCTCTCTTATAGAGTAGTATAGATGAGTCCATCGTAGGCTAGGCTTTGATTTTTCCCTTGAGCCCAAATCATCTAAGTGTGTAAGTGTGAGTATGGTTTCCTCTTTCAGTGAAGAAGAACATGGTTTTGTAGTTGGGGACAATATGGGTGGTGCAATGTATGAAGCATGACCCACCGGATTTCTCCCAAGCCTTGACGTTGTAGAAAAGCTTCATTCACTTGGAAGTCAATTGAAGCATCATGTAGCAAGTGCAATGCATCCAATCTCCCAAACCACTTCCTTATGTCTTGCATCCATCCCGTGCTCAAGATCTTGTTTTATGTGTCTTTTGAACTTTTTTGCTTGCTTCCCGTTCAATTGTAGGAAGTCGATGTGAGGGGTTTTGATGCATCTTTATCATGTACTCCACAACCCTTTCCATGTCCATAACCTCAATTGGAAGAGATCCTGACTCAAGAAGTAGGAGCATATATGGTGTTTGTGTCTTAACTTGGAGAAAGTTTGTAAGAAAACGCTTTTGGACATTTTCAAACTCTTTCCAAGTAGACTTTGAGATGCTTTTGCCGCACACTTCACCTCCATAAAGAAGAACCGGTGTCACCAATGTATCAAAAAGATACTTCTTGAGAACCCAACACTTGATGTTTTCCGCATTACACATGTCCTCAAATGCATAATATGCTCTCTTTCCCACTTCCAAACTATGCATAGCACATTCATGCCACTTGT
Organism: Adiantum capillus-veneris; assembly: GCF_014529385.1. Classification (NCBI taxonomy): domain Eukaryota; kingdom Viridiplantae; phylum Streptophyta; class Polypodiopsida; order Polypodiales; family Pteridaceae; genus Adiantum; species Adiantum capillus-veneris. The sequence goes on from NC_140941.1 coordinate 137,933,838, forward strand.
GATTGGACGGAACCTCAAGGCAAAGGTATTTAAATCCCTCAACAACTTCAAGTGTCTCATTGTTGTCAAATGCATGGCTTCTCCTTATGGTTGGTTTTCACAAGCATAACCTTTGTTTTGGATTCATTCACAATCAGCCCACTATGCAAGCAAAAGTTCTCAAGGATAACCATAAGCTTTTGTGCATCTTCTAAACTGTGTGCTAGAAGCACTACATCATCCGCATACAACAAAAGCATGATTACAGCATTGCAAATAGTGACCTCTTCAATGCCTTCTTCTTGCATAAAGTCAATTACCATTTGTTCCAATTGATTGATGCATAGACCAAAGAGAGTTGGTGACAATGGACATCCTTGTTTAACCCCAATAGTGCTGACAAAAAAATTTAACATTCCTATTTCCATGCGCAATTGACAAATCACTTTCTCATAGATTCGAGAAACTGCAAGCATAAACTCACTTGGCACTTGAAGTTCATCCATCCTTCTTCACAAATTGCTACGTGGAATCATATCACAGGCTTTCTTAAAGTCCACAAAACAACAATACAATCGCTTGCCTTTCAACCAACTTTCCTCCATAAGAACACAAAGAGTGACAAGATGATCAATGGTGCTATGGCATCGACAAAAACCCGCACGCTTGTCATTCTCTTCAGCCCAATCACTCAATTTCATCTCCATTATGCACCCAAGCAACTTTGCCATAAGAGACCCAATCATTAAAGTATGGTAGTTGTTTACATTCTTTACATCCTCTCCTTTATGCAAAGGCTTAACCCAATTAGTACTACAATCATAAGGCATACCATGTTGAAGTGCAAGGTTGAACATATCACACATCCACTCATTGGTAAAATCTCCCGTCCATTTGATCATCTCCGGCTTGATATCTTGAAGATCTCCCGCTTTGTGAGTGGCTAACTTTTCAATCCCACCACATACATCATCAATAGTAAAAAAAAGAGGGCATACATGGGAGTGAACCATAAAATGGCATTTTTTTAGCATTTGCTTGCTCATATAATTCCCTAAAATTTGTGTACATATCCACAAGACTCAAGTTACCAAAATTCTCAACCCGCTTGCCCCTCAAGTTTCTCCAAAATCTTCCACATGCATGTGCCTTTTCTTGGACTTGAAAAAGTTGTTGCTTTACTTCCCATCTTCTTCTCTTCTTTTGAATCAATGCCTTGTATGTATGCAAATGACTTTGATAGTTGTCTTTGTCCATAGTTGCATCAAGCTTTATCAAGGACTTTCAAGCATCTTGACATTCTTTATCAAAACCACCTTTTGCGTGATCTATCTTTGTTGATACCATGAAGATGCTTTATGGCAAAGCATTCTTCGGCACAAAAACAAATAATTTTCTTGAAAACTTCCCATTTAGTTTCCAATGATGCCTCTTATTGAAGCTTTGCCATCCATAACTTTTGCTCAATCATTTCAATGTACATTGGTGCCCGTTTAAAATCCATACATAGTCATAATTTATCTTCTCTTTGGCTGAGATTATCATGCTTAGTTGCTTCTGCACATGAAAGGTCAATACATAAGGTCCGATGGTTTGAATCCAGGGTCCATTGGCCAAACATAAAACTCTTTATGCGATACATGATGGCTTCGAAGAGTAGCGTATAGTCAATCACACTATCCCAATTATGTTTCCTACATGTAAATCCATTGGTTCCACTCAACAAAGATACACCATTGGCAATGAGCATACCCGTACTTTTACACGTGTGTAAAAGTAACTTTCCATAGTGATCCGACTCTTTCATCCATTGAAGTACGATCATACAAGTGAACTTCCTCCAACTCCCTTAAAATGTAAGGCATATCAAATTGTTGAGTATCGTGTTGCAATGTTTTTGTGCGAGCATTCATATCCCCAAATACAATAACATCACCTTCATCTTTGAAATAAGAAATATCCTCTTCTAAATCAAAAAATGGTTGATCTCTATCCATGCAAGCATAAGAGGGGGAATCATGGTGAGGAATTTAGCAACTAGCTGCAAAAATGGGTGCTCTTTTTGGTGCCATAATTTTTAGCCATACATAACATTTGTACTTGTCATCTTTCATAATTGATACAAAATCTTGCAATCCTTTCTTAACCATATATGCTACCCCTCCTTGCCCTCTTCGTTGCTTGAGATTATTTGACCACATCAATAAATGTAACATTTAATGGCCTAAAAACTTGTGTGTAGCAGAAATTAGCATGAACATAGTGGGCATTTCATTAGAATAGATTCCTAATGAGAATTACAAGAGTGCTTGGGTGGAGAGAGCAACAAAAAGCATAACACCTAGTTAGATAGCATCAACAATACTTTCAAAAGAGAGAGAAATTAAGCTATTGACAACATTTGAGGACCGGATTTGCATGGAGCCGATCCCCCCTCCAAAAGGCTTTGTATTATGGTTTCTCCCATCAAGAGAGACATTGTACAATACAATTCTTTGTGTTCCTTCAAGACTAGCTAGTGCAATGAAGATAAAAGCTTCATGCACTAAGCAAAACACTTAGCAAACACAACATCAATTATCCCCGGTCTCAGACCCAAGACCTCACACACCTTCAAATATGGTGAGAGCTAGCAGGGTATGAGAGTAGATTGAGAGGAAGAAGGAGTATTCTTACGAGAAAGATGTACATCTCCTCACATAATCACTCATATTAGCATAGCTTAGCTTAGTAATTAGCATGGTAGAGGAGATGAGCATGCATTGAAGCTTGGCTCTTGGTTGGATTTGCATCACAAAGCCAAGAGTTGTTGGTGTAGGCCTCCCTTCTCACAAGATTGGAGTAGGTGGTAAGCTTTCCATTAAAGCTTGAGAAGGAGAGAGAGAGTCTTATTTACTTCACACATGAGATTGTGTGAGTGTGTGTGTGGTAATGCCTTGCAAAAATCAGCCCCCTCTCTCTGTTGGTCGACCCCTCTTGCTATTTGCTCTTGCTACCCTCTCATTGGACCTCCCTAGGGCTAGCCAATGACAATTAAGCAGCATAAGTGATAGCCTTTTGACATGTGTCCCCCTTTCCCCTTTTGTGAGAGCTTTAGGTAATTTAATAATTCAACTCAACTCTCATTGGACAATAGGAAAGCCGTTGGGCTGTTGAATGCTCATTGGACCCCTTGGGAGACTGTCCAATAGTCTTCTAGAGGACTTAATTCTCATTGGTTCTTTTATTAAGTGTTTTTAAATTAATTAAACTAGATTTACTCTACCCTAATTCTCATTGGTCCACCTCCAAGGCCATCCAATAGAAATTGGGTACACCTTGTGGGCATTTGGGCTAGGGAGCTGACATGTGTCCCTCATTCCCTTTGTGTAAAGGGAGCTTGTGTGTGTGTGTGTGGCTATCTCTCTCATCCCCTACAAGCAAGGCTCGCCCCCTCCTAAGTAGGGATGTGTAAAGAATTTTTTGGACACACACAAAGCATCCAATTCCCCTATGGTTGACCTTTGGACACAACCTTTGAATTTTGGAACCTTATCATTTTGGAAGTCTTAATGGACTGAACCTTAGGGTCTTTTTAGCCCATTGTTGCACATGGCTCTTTTGCAGATGCCCCCCCTTTGGATCCCTATTTTCCCTCCTTTGAATCCCTACTGTGGCCGGTCTGCTAGCTTAACCAATTTTCTAGCTTTTTCTCCCCTGGCACTTTCCCATATCAAATGATCAGTTTAACATGAGAAAATTATTTAGGAGAATTAGATATTGACTATTATGACATTACCTCTCTCTTGAAATCATAGTCGTCCTCGACTATGGTGTAGAGAAGATAAAGCATATTCATAAGTCCTTTTCTTAGCGGGTAGAGGATCCCTATGTTACCCTACGACATCATTCCACAATGGATGACTAGTCCATTTGGTGCTTGAGAGCCTGAGGCTGCCGCAAGCATGTCTGCACATTAGTCCTATCAATCTTCCATAGTAGAGTGACAAGCTCTACTTGGTGTTTGGGAGACGTCGTCTCCGCAAACTTGATCTAAGCATGCATACTACTTCATTTTTGTGCACAATAAAGAAAAAGAGAGTCTTATAAGACAAAAACTTTGTTCATTTTTTAACATTTTGTACATTTTCTTACTCTTGGGAAGCATTGAAAGCATTGACAAGGTTTAGGTTATCCTTTAATTGTATGCCTTGCATCCATCTAGCATCTTCAAAAGGATAATTCTTAAACTTAATAAGATATCTTCGGATAATCTTACCGCCTCTTAGTACCTTGTCTTCATGTCGGAGAATGGACTCTGGCTGCAGTACCTCCTCTTGGTCCGCGATCTCCGGTGGGTCTTCAGTAGTTGGTTCTTGAGGTGTCTCTCCTTTGTAAGGCTTTAATAGGCTCACATGGAAAGCATTGTGTATGAGCCAATGATTGGGCAATTTGAGTTGATAGGCCATCTCATTTATTGGCCTAAGAATCTGGAAGGGACCATAGTACCTTTTTGCTAGTTTAGCATAGTACTTTTGGTGTCCCGTAGGATTCTTACCCGTCGTGTGCCTTAATCGAGCCTTGGGAAACTTTAATACCCAATCATTTTCATTAAAGGCTTGGGCTCTTCTGTGCTTGTCAGCAGCAGCCTTTTGCCTTTGCTGTGAGATAGAGATAGCATCCTTAATCTTTTGAAAAGATTCTTGTAGGTCCCGGCTATACTCATCTGCAGCAAAGATCTTCCCGTGTACCTTAAGTAGCAAGGGACTTTTTGATCTTCCCTCAATTACCTTGAAAGGTGCTTTTCCCATGGAAGTATGTACAGTGTTATTGTAAGCATACTCCACTAAGGGTAAGTACTTCTCCCATTGGGATATTTGATCTACTTCCGTTACATAGGCTTTTAGTAGATCGAGAATTGTTAGGTTATCTATTTCACTTTGGCCATCCGTTTGTGAATGATAGGCCAAAGAGAAGTTTAGCCTTGTCCCTAATTTCTCAAAGAGACCCTTCCAGAAATTACTAGTCATTCTAGGATCTCTATCCGACACTATGGACATTGGCAAGCCATGATACTTAAAAATTGTGAAATGAAGAGGGTTGCCATTTGATGGGCTTTGATAGTCTTTTTGACAGGTATAAAATGAGCTTGTTTACTGAACCTGTCTACTATCGTCCATATTCCCATCTTCCCATGGATAGACTTAGGCAATCCAAATATAAAATCCATGGATATGCTCTCCCATGGTGAATTAGGGATTGGCAAAGGTTGAAGCAATTGAAGTTGCTTCCCTCTATCAAATTTTGTCTTTTGGCATACCACACATTTAGAAACATACTCTTGTATGTTCATTTTCATGGTAGGCCAATAGAAATATGTTTCAATTCCCTTTAAGGTAGACTGAATCCCTCTATGCCCCGCATAAGGTGGAGCATGAGATTCATACATTACTTTCTCACATAGTGAGTTAGTAACACATAGTCTATTGCCATAGAGAAGATAGCCATCCTGTAAAGTAAATGGTTCTTCTTTCTTCCCTAATGCAAGGGCTGAAATCACATCTCTAAAATCGGGATCAATAGCATACTCATCTATCGTTGAAGATAGATCATTGTGAGTTGCTATGGAAACCGCATTCACTCTGGGCCGTCTTGATAGTGCATCAGCTACTTGATTATGCTTGCCAGCAATGTGAGCAATATGAAAATGAAATTGCAAAAGGAAATTTTCCGACCTCATCTGTTTGTCAGCGAGCTTGGTCTGCGTCATGAAGTACTTAAGACTTTGGTGATCCGTTCGCAGAATGAAAGGAGTCCCCAATAAATAGTGCTTCCATGAGTCTAAGGCATGTAGAACTGCAAGGAGTTCCTTTTCATATATGCCTAAAGCTTTCTCAACAGAGTCGAGCCTTCGAATTTCATAGCTTATGGCATGCCCTTCTTGGAGCAAAACAACTCCAAGGCAATCACCACAAGCATCACATTGGAAATCAAATGGTTTTGAGAGATCCGGTAGTGTAAGCACAGGTTGAGAGATAAGCTTTTCGAAAGCATTTTTCTCCTTAGCAGACCATGTGTACCTAACGCTTTTCTTTGTTAGGTCATGTAATGGTCCCGCAATTTGTGAGAACTTTTCTATGAAGCGTCTATAGTATGCACACATACCTATAAAGCTTCTTTGTTCATGAAGATTCTTTGGTTTAGGCCATCCTTTTTTTACCTCTAACTTTGATGGATCCATTTGGATGCCATCTTGAGAGATATTGTGACCTAAATATTGAATCTCTTGCAAGAAAAATTCACTTTTCTTTCGATTAACATAAAGTTTATTCTCTCTGAAAACTTGAAATATTACCTGGAGGTGTTGCTTGTGTTCGTCTAATGAATTAGAGTAGATGATAATATCATCAAAAAACACTCCAATGAAGGTTCGATGAGGCCTGAACAGCTTCTCCATCAAGCAGTTGAATGTGGCTGGTGCATTGGTCAAGCCAAAAGGCATGACAATGTATTCGTAAAGACCAAATGTAGTGAGAAATGCGGTCTTTACAATGTCTTGATCAACTATCCTTATTTGATGATACCACTTTTTAGGTCAATCCTACTGAAGTAGGTCGATCCTTGTAGCTTATCAAATAGGTCTTCTACCCGTGGAACGGGAAACCTATTCTTGATAGTGATCCTATTTAGTGCTCTATAGTCGACACACATACGATATGTGCCGTCTTTCTTTTGCACTAATAGCAGAGGTGAGCAAAATGGAGATGAGCTAGGCCTAACCATGCCCTTCTCAACTAACTCATGCACTTGCCGCATAACCTTCTCTTGTTGACCTTGAGAAACTCTATAAGGAGGTTTGTTAGGCGGTGAACTTCCTGGAAGAAGTTCAATTGCATGGTCATCATTACCTCGTTTAGGAGGTAGCTCACAAGGGATGTCGTCAATAAAAACATCTTGAAACCCCTTGAGAAAATTGGATAACTCTAATTCCTTTTGGTTGCTTTTATTTTCTTTTGCTAAAGCATTAGGTTCATTTTGAGAATATTTAACAAAAATCATGTACACGGAAATAGAGCTCTTTATTAACTTGTGGAAAGCTGGTGTATGTACAATGGGGATAGTGTTACCCATTTCCTTAGCATCTATATACATGTCTTTTTCCCTGATTTTAAAGGAGATTCTCCTTTCAGGAAATTTAACATTGGCAGCCAGGCGATCAAACCATGGTGCCCCTAGGATTACATCCTCATGCTTGAGAGGAGAGATAAAGAAGTCCTCTTTGTCCACATAGCTTTGGACATGAAGCCTCAATTTCCCGATTAAGGGAGTGGCTGAAGCTTCTTGCCTCTTGAAAGCACTGTCTGTGGGTAGGACATCTCCCATCTCCTAGGCTTGTATGCCTAGCTTGGTGGCCAACTCTATAGATATAAAATTGTGAGTAGAATCAGGGTCAAAGAGAATAAAAGCATCATGCTCTCTTACCTTTCCCCAAGCATGGCATAGAGGAGATCCTTTGTGGTGAGTTTGGTGAGTCTCCTCCTCTTGGATTTCAACCAAGGTAGCTCTAGGAGGATCTTGGCGGTTGTTCTTTTGGGGACAAGCGCGGTACGCATGCCCTTGTTCGCCGCACTTGAAACACCGGTTATCCTTGCAATAACGCTCAAGCTCTTCAGATGAGAGTTTGTTTTTACCTTTGTAAACTCCCTTCTCTTTAGCTTTGTTGGAGTTGCCCTTAGGAGACTTTTGGACATTTTCCTTCCCCTTAGGCTCATTGGAACCCTTGTTTCCATGGGCTTATTATTTCTTTTAGCCCCCGTTTGGAAATTGATTCGAGAGGCCACCATAGTATGGTGTATTACCGCCGATATGTTACGTGGACTTTGGGAGTTGACATACTTCGCCATTTCTTCGGTTAAGCTCGCACAAAATTGTTGCTTTTGCTCTCCAAAATCCAACTTTTTGAACATAGTGGCTTTGAGTTGTAGGTCCCAAAACTTGTCTACATATTTGTGGATGGATTCATAGGGGGAGAGCTTTAAGCTTCGCCATTCGGTGAGTACTTTGTCTTTGGCATCGGTGGCCAAAAACTGCTTCATAATGGAAGCTCTTAAAGCTTTCCATGTTCGTGGAGCTTCACCGTTGGCTCGTAGGCTAGACCACCATTGTCTGGCGGACTTTTGAAAGTGCATAGCTACATGGCGTAGCTTAGAGGACTCCGTGAAGCCCTCATCTCCAAACGTCGCATCAAATTGCTGGATAAAGGCCAAAACTTTGTCCATAGCACCAAAGGTGCCATTATAGGTAAGGAAAGAGATGCTCTTCCCTCCCTCTTTGAACTTCTTCAGCTTGGACGACCTCTTCCATGAGGCATAGGATTTCCTATGGCCTCTTCTTTTTGATGGTTCAAAGTTTGCACCATCACTTTCTTCAGAAGGTGAAGAATTTGAAGAAGATGAAGAAGAGGGTGACCTCTTTCTCGCCTTTTTCTTGTCTTGATCTTCGTTGTCTTCACCATCACTTTCATAAGAGGAAGAGGATGAAGAAGATGGAGAAGAGGGTGTCCTCTTTCTCGCCTTTTTCTTCTCTTGCTTTTTATCATCCCTCTTTGAATTATGGTGTGGAGAAGGGTGCGATGGTCTTCTCCGCTTTGGTGGTGATGGATAGCGTTTAGCCCGGCGGGAGACTCACTTCTTTCTTGTTCCTTCTGTGGAGGCTCTTGAGTTCTCCTTTTGGAAGAAGATGCATCATCAAGAAGTAAATTCTTGAGCCCTTCGTATGGATTCTCTTCTTCTTCCCGAATCGGAGAGAGACCTCTTTTGGAAGTCTCACAAGGAGGCTTCCTAGGTGTTCTCTCATCATGGTGATGAGCTTGGAGAATCCCATGAGCACGGAGCTGTCGTTGCACTTCACTTTGGAGAGATGGATTGCCCATGGCTTGTTGAAGCCTAGAAACAAGATAGTTAACAAGCATCGGAGCATCATTAGTAGCTTGCTCATTAGCAAAATCAAAGTTATCAACATTAATTTCACTCTCTTTACTATTGTCAGCCATTCTAACAACTTTTAGGTGTAAACTTTTTAGGTGTACTTTGGCACTTCAAGCCCTAGTTGCTACTCCTCTTTACCCCTTTAGAAAAAGCACTCAAGCTACTGTACCCGTGGCTCGAATACCATTAATTGCAAGGAATAGAAGAGAGGGTCGTTCAACACCAAAGCAGCACCGGCTCCTGTCAAGCTTCTAATAGCTCAATAGTGGTTAAGCCGTAGGCAAGCCCCGTAGGACTCCACTATTAAGACCATAGCTCTCGACGGTGATGCCCCGTTAACTGCACGAAGGCAGGCGCACTGCAAGGCTGAAAAATCCCTATTCTACTTACTCACAGGCAATTAATAATACCAACCATTTATAGCTAGCTTGAGGACCTCCCTTCTTGAGCAAGAAAAGAGAAACCTTGTGCTCTGATACCAATGTAACTTTAATGGCCTAAAAACTTGTGTGTAGCGGAAATTAGCATGAACATAGTGGGCATTTCATTACAATAGATTCCTAATGAGAATTACAAGAGTGCTTGGGTGGAGAGAGCAACAAAAATCATAACACCTAGTTAGATAGCATGAAAAATACTTTCAAAAGAGAGAGAAATTAAGCTATTGACAACAGTTGAGGACCGGATTTGCATGGAGCCGGTCCCCCCTCCAAAAGGCTTTGTATTATGGTTTCTCCCATCAAGAGAGACATTGTACAATACAATTCTTTGTGTTCCTTCAAGACTAGCTAGTGCAATGAAGATGAAAGCTTCATGCACTAAGCAAAACACTTAGCAAACACAATATCAATTATCCCCGGTCTCAGACCCAAGACCTCACACACCTTCAAAGATGGTGGGAGCTAGCAAGGTATGAGAGTAGATTGAGAGGAAGAAGGAGTATTCTTACGAGAAAGATGAACATCTCCTCACATAATCACTCATATTAGCATAGCTTAGCTTAGTAATTAGCATGGTAGAGGAGATGAGCATGCATTGAAGCTTGGCTCTTGGTTGGATTTGCATCACAAAGCCAAGAGTTGTTGGTGTAGGCCTCCCTTCTCACAAGCTTGGAGTAGGTGGTAAGCTTTCCATTAAATCTTGAGAAGGAGAGAGAGTCTTCTTTACTTCACACATGAGATTGTGTGAGAGTGTGTGTGATAATGCCTTGCAAAAATCAGCCCCCTCTCTCTCTTGGTCGACCCCTCTTGCTATTTGCTCTTGCTACCCTCTCATTGGACCTCCCTAGGGCTAGCCAATGACAATTAAGAAGCATAAGTGATAGCCTTTTGGCATGTGTCCCCCTTTCCCCTTTTGTGAGAGCTTTAGGTAATTTAATAATTCAACTAAACTCTCATTGGACCCCTTTGCCTCCTGGCCAATAGGAAAGCCGTTGGGTTGCTGAATGCTCATTGGACCCCTTGGGAGACTGTCCAATAGTCTTCTAGAGGACTTAAATCTCATTGGTTCTTTTATTAAGTGTTTTTAAATTAATTAAACTAGATTTACTCTACCCTAATTCTCATTGGTCCACCTCCAAGGCCATCCAATAGAAATTGGGTACACCTTGTGGGCATTTGGGCTAGGGAGCTGACATGTGTCCCTCATTCCCTTTGTGTAAAGGGAGCTTGTGTGTGTGTGTGTGGCTTTCTCTCTCATCCCCTACAAGCAAGGCTCGCCCCCTCCTAAGTAGGGATGTGTAAAGACTTTTTTGGACACACACAAAGCATCCAATTTCCCTATGGTTGACCTTTGGACACAACCTTTGAATTTTGGAACCTTATCATTTTGGAAGTCTTAATGGACTGAACCTTAGGGTCTTTTTAGCCCATTGTTTCACATGGCTCTTTTGCAGATGGCCCCCGCTTTGGATCCCTATTTTCCCTCCTTTGGATCCCTATTGTGGCAGGTCTGCCAGCTTAACCAATATTCTAGCTTTTTCTCCCCTGGCACTTCCCCATATTAAATGATCAGTTTAACATGAGAAAATCATTTAAGAGAATAAGATATTGATTATAATGACAATAAATGTATATTGTAATACTCCAAGCTGTTAATCCAATGTGTATCATGTTCCCAAGTTTCAACAAGAAGTACAACATCGGCTTTGCTTGTTAGTTCATCAATACCAACCCCCGCATTCCATGGCTATCCATTACAATCCCAAAAGCATATTTTCGATTGTAACTCGGTCTCTTAGGTCACGCATCCCTATTTGCTCGAGGGACTTGCCTCCTTCTTGGGCACATTTTCTTCGTGAGAGATCTCCTTATTTTTCTTATTCTTTTTCTCATATGCCTTGCGACGCATATTTTGTTGCTTAATAGTGTGATCTTCACATACAAAACATTTTGTATCCCTCAAATAGATCCAACTATTATCAAGGAAAATCTTTTGTTTGGTCTCATCCGGAATGGTGCATATAAGTGGCCCGTCTCCCGAGCAAGGAGCTCCTTGCTTACCCATTTTATGTGCTCCATAGATCATAACTCCGGACATGCCAAAGTGGGTTTTGAAGAAATCTTCAATAACAATGGCAAGAGAAGGAAGTATCTCTAACTTCTCTTTGAGAAGTCCACAAATAACAATGTTCTTGGAACGTCGCTCCTGTTCCTTCAACTCCTCCACATCCACATTCTCAACATTCTTTGTTTGATCATAGATTGCATGAATGAGGAATTAGGAACCACATTGCTACCACATACATCAGCCCAAGACTTGTTCCTACATACATTTTTCATGTCGCATACATCCCCCGGCTCATGGTGTCAAATTTCTCCTCTTTCAATACATGGTCATGCTCTACTTTGCTCATGCGCTCCTTCAAAGCATTCAAATCCACAAGAGAGCATTTACATTCCTTGACTTCCTTTTCAAGTTGCATCAAATGTGTTGTTTGCATATCAAGTGTCCTCTTGAGATTCTCATTCTCAACCACAAGTACTCTTAGTGTGCCATTCTCCATTGCAAGTGCCCATAAGTCTTCGCCTTGTTTGTTTACGCTCTCGTGCAACGATACCAAGTATATCATGATCATGGTTTCTGATGTCCTTGGTTGGGTGGTTGTGTTTCTATCTCCACACTTAAGAGATTTTGGATCATTTTCCACAATGGTTGTGGACCTTGTTGAAGAAGAAGAACCCTTGCGAGTGCGAGAAGACATTGTATGTAAAATAAGATATGAGACTCAAATTTCATGAACCTGTTCACTTCGGAAATGATGCTACATAAATGTGTTGCATAACTCTGAAATTTTTTGTCGTTACATCAAGACCTAGAGGGCATCATGCTCTTCGATTGAAGCTATAGATCACCCAAATCGGAGTTCAAATAAAGAAGTTGTGATCAAAAGAGTAAATTGTTGTCTACTAGATCAAAAAATGATTGCACTAGGGGGGGGGGAGAGAGAGAGAGAGGCAAATTGTGAGTTATGTGTGTTCTTTCCCTCTTATATGTGATCTCTCTCTACAATGCACATGCACCTCTGTAGTTGCTCAATGCTGACTCTCTCTCTCTCTCTCTCTCTCTCTCTCTCTCATGATTTGTGCTCTCTCTCTCTCTCTCTCTCTCTCTCTCTCTCTCATGATTTGTGCATGAGCCCACCTGCTTCTTCACCTCCTGCATCCAGTCAACCCAACTTCTTGGCTCCCTACTCCTGCTCCTGCTTTTCCTCTCCTCTCCTGCTCCCGTTTTTCTTTGTTGTAGGTGCAACCATGTGGTGAGCCTGAAAAAGGCTCTCCATTATAGGATCAATAGATGAGAAACAGTGAGTGAGAAATCACTTCACTTTCATGGATAGCATATGAGAAAGAGTGAGCGACAAATTGCCTCTCTTTCATGAATAGCTTAGGTATAGGTATGTGGCATGGAAGATTGTGTATAGATTTATGATTGTGTCCATGGTTAAGGTTTACAAAATCAAAAATAAGGTTGTGGCATGGAAGATTGAGTCAAAAATATATGGTCCGCTGCTAGTTGTATCCATGTTTAAGGTTGGAAACTTGTGTCCAACTTTATCATTTATGATTAATGGTTATGTCTGGGTTCATGGTTTAAGGTTTTACAATATATGGTTTATGGTTGTGTCCAAGTATAAATTGTTGTGCACAAGCTCAAGATTTACATAGTTGTGTCTTGGTTTTTGACTTACGATTTATGGTTGTGTCTGGATTTAGGGTCCATGATGGTTGTGTCCAAGCTTATGGTGTATGGTTGGCTATGTCCAATCCTAAGGTTACATACTTGTGTTCAACTTCAACGTCTATGGCGATGTTCGGGTTTACGGTTTATAATTGTGTCCACATCTATAGATTAGAGATGGATGTGTCCATGTTTGTGTTTGAGTTGTGGTTTATGATGTATGCTTGCAACTTGTGTTAGGGTCCATTATGGATGTGCTCAAATTTATGGTTTATGACTTTCCTCACACATAGGGATGTAAGGCCCACAAACCCAAAGTAAATGAGGTGAAAATGAATAATAGGGCAACAAACACATTTGAGCACATCCATTATGGATGTGCTCAAATTTATGGTTTATGACTTTCCTCACACATAGGGATGTAAGGCCCACATACCCAAAGTAAATGAGGTGAAAATGAATCATAGGGCAACAAACACATTCCTTTGAATTAGACACTCAACCACACAATTGGCGACATGCACAGTTAAATCTATAAGAGCTATGGTGGATAGAGAAGAGAGACTTTCAACTTTTGAAGAATTCTCTGAAAAATATAATGAGTTGATGCTCCTTGTCTTTAGAAGCTCTTTTTTGCTTATGCTATGGAACGGAGCCTTAGTGCCTAGAGATAGCATCCATAAGGAAGAGGTTAAAGGCCAAGTGGGTAATTATGAGTGCCGTGGGAAAGTGCCTTCAATGGGGAGGGTAGCAAGGGTAGGCAGGTGTGAGCAGTTTGAGCAGTTTGGGACTCCACACCCCCCCCCCCCCTCCTCTCTCATGACCCAACCAGAAGCCAATTGTCCCAACTTTGTCCTCACCTGAAGGTGGTTCTCACACACCAAAGTGGACACACACACACACACACACACACACACACACACACACACACACAATTAAGAGAATAACTAGGGGTTAATCTCTTTGTTTTTAGAGTTTAAGAACTCAATACAAAGACAAATTAGAGATCTCGTAGCACAAATTCCAATGCAAATAGATGAGTCTTTTATTTATGTGCAAAAATCAAGCATAGAAACACTCAAGATTGGTGAAAAATGACCCAATCAGTGAGCAAAAATGCATAAATTAAGCATACTTGATAAAGAAATTGAGTCAACTGGGGGTCAATTTTAGAAATTAGGAGCACACAAAAGCATAGTTGAGATAAAATGTATGTTGCAAATGTAATCAAGAAAGTCCAATAAAGAGGCGAAATTACACAACCTAATATTCAATCTGTAGTGCCCTTATAGAAGTGCCCAAAGAACAATGCTAGAGGTAATTAGTCTTTCTTGGTGAGCGTTGCTATAGAATATTTATATAGCATAACAAGATAGATGCAGATTGACATCAACCATCTAGCACTAAAGTAAACAAGTACAAAGTGCATTGTGAATTTTACTTTAAAAAAGAATTGCATATAATGATTGGTCACCTCTATAGCTGTCTATAAAATGGTCCAATTTCACGGCTTTCTTTACTACTGTTTGAGCAGTGAGACCAAGGCATTGCTCTTTGTCATAGGTGTTCTAATTTTTGGAGTGTAGTTTGTTACTTGCTTAGTTGGTTGTGATTACCATCACATCGGCTTTTGTTGTGGAATACGAGCGGATGAGGAGAACCAATTGATAGGCAACAACAATAGCTTAGCTTGGAACTTGGTGAAGAAGCAAGTTGTGTCCTATATGGCTTACTATACAACAAAGGGCTACTAAAGGGGGTAATTGAATCGAGCAAAGGGTTACAACTTAATCATTCTACTTGAACCCTACTCCTTAACCTACTTTGGTATTTTTTTGCAAATTATCATTCACCTTGGTAATATCAACCATTTAGTCTCTAGATTGGGGACCCATCTTACTCAAAATCAAGCGTAGTCAAAAAAAATTTATTTTTTGTAGAGAGAGAGAGAGAGAGAGAGAGAGAGAGATTGAGAGAGATTTATGTTTTGTCTTGGCTGTCGATCCCAAAACCTGGTGCAAAGCATATCTGAGGAGGAAAACATTGGGATAAAGGGTTGTCCTCGTGATAAAGAATAGTTATGTAGAGGAGAACATTGGGCTGCAATATCTAAAATGCAATGTCAAACAAGGATATACATAGATTGACATCAACCACCTAGGAATCACATAAGTTGGATTGCCCAACTATGAGAAAAGAAGGATATATCTATTTGATATGTAGATATGATGATTGAGATTGGGCATGCACTAGTGAGGAAAACATGTAGCTAAACAAAATTTAAGGAATCATTGACAAACTTAAAACATACAAAAAGCGTCAACAAACCATAAAAATTGAACTGCACTACCGGTCGGATCTGTGTACAGGTGTCATCCAAGTGTTCAAGACGGAGGACAATGTTTGTGTCAAGCTACATAACCATGTGAATAGTTATACATTTCATCTTTTAATGAAGTGTCACAGAGTGAAGATGCTAATTATACAGTGCACGTCATGCAGAAGTTCCATACAAAAGTCTGGTGGAGATTTGGCATTGTGGTCTCTCCAAAAATTATAAGAAAGGAAATTTGTGCCCTACTCCATAGGCTTATTCCTTTTACCTTCTCTTTTGCATTGCATGCTTGTGGACCACATCCCTTACCTCCACATAGATTTAAGTTGGCATGTGTGGATAATAACACCTTGGATCTCTTTCCCACCTTTTGGTTAGCCATATTGCACACTTTTGGAGGCTTCTGGGATCCGTTTAGAACTCTTTTGGATTTGCAAATATCCCATTTTTATCTCATAAAATTTCAATCAAATCCCTATTAAATGAATCCTTAACAAATTTTGATGGCGCTTTGGAAAAATGAATTCAAGTTCTCGAACCCTCAAGTTTATGAACACATTGCTCTACCCATTCTACATAATTATTCCTTCTATTCTCTTTATTTTCTCTCATTAGAATGACCAATTCTAGAGAGACAAATTCATTTAAGTAAACCAAAAATGAAATTTGTTGACAATCCTCGTGACTTTCAAGTTACTCGCCTCTTTGTATTTTCTTTTATTTTGAGGTTAGGGCTTCCTTGTAAAAGGCCGTACCATATGAACTCTTTTAAATGCTTTTGAATAGTGGCTTATGCTCTTATGGTTCCTCATGGTAGTATGTATGAGCGTTGGTGTATAGTTTTTCTTTTTCAAAACTCACAATGGTGAGTGGATTTTATTAGCGAAAACAATAAATTACAAATTATAGTAATGCTTGAGACAAGCCATGACTTATCCCAGCTACCACTGATACATCGGCTGCTAGGGGGGCTGCCCTAGGACAGTGGATGAGGTATCACTCCATCGGTGTTGAGGGTCATAGTTTGTTCTCATCACATCTTTACGTTTTCGAGGAAAAAAGTTTGCAATCTATCAAAGTGGTAGTGGAAAAGTTCAACCTCCCAAGCTGATTCCAATCACTATTAGACACGGTAGACTATGTTTGTCATTGTTGATTGCTACTTTGAGCAGTTTTCATATAGAATCTAACCAAGACATTACAGATTTAAACCAAGGGGTTTGATTGCAAAGGAAACACCTAGGGTTATCAGTGTTGTACTACTTGACTTTCACTAATCTTAATTAGTGTTACTAGGTATTTTCGGATAGGAGATTTGGTCATGTGCATTTGACTACAGGTGATTGACACTATGTTCAACCTTTAGGCTTTGATTGACTTTGATAAGTAAGATATATAAGCTTGAATGTGGAGAATAAGAGTCTTTGGACTAACAGTGGTGCCCGTTCTTTCAATCATGTGTCGCAACAGTACATATAGTGACCCCTCCCCATACCCTCTCTATGTGTGTGTTAAGGGTTGCAAGAAACTTCTAAAACTATTCTATTATGCATATTGTTTAATTTTTACCCTTGAAATTAAGCCTCTCTACCACTTTGCATGTGCATCACTTCCATATAGTGGCCCCTCCCCCTAGGCTCTCTCTAAGTGTGTTAAGGGTTGCAAGGAACTTCTAAAACTATTCTATTATGCATATTGTTTAATTTTTTCCCTTGAAATTGAGCCTCTCTACCACTCTGCATGTGCATCACTTTCATCCCTCCTCTACTCTCTTTCTTGCAATGTATATAAGGTTTTCTTCATTTCTCCAATCAATTAGCTTTGTCATGTTTGTGATAATTTTCCATCCTTGCTACATTTGAGCTAGTGCATTCCGTTTTCAATTTCATCATGGAGTGCAAGTGATAGTTTATTCTCCTAGTCTTTTTTTCAATCTTTTTTTTTTTTGTGGCATATAATATTTCAAAATCAACACAATGTCTCACAATGATTGCATCAAGCGTTAGCTAAAGATGGAATGTAAAGGCCTTAATATGGATTTTAATCTTTAAAGTTACAAATCTCTTGCCTCTTGTAGTAAGGAATGCATGCTTCTCTTGTTGAACCGGATATATATGCAATGAGCTTCGAGGCATGTAGAACCATGTGTAGTACTTGAAACACCTCTAAGTTGAACTAATGAGGACTTTGATAATTAGATCATAAAAGAGTAAGAGATGTCACGCTCTCTCCTTTCAAAGTAGCCACAGCTTTTATGTAGAATTTTCTTGTAAATAGAACTTGCACAACTTTTACAAAATTTCCTCTTGAGTTGAATCAAATGTATAATTAGAGTGCTTTGCCTTTGATGGGAAAATCTCACCACAATCTACCTTCTCAAAAACAACCAGTCTCTAAGATATATAAAAATTCTATAAACAAGTGCACAAACCTGGGTACTGATTTTGTCAAGGTCATGGGATATGAGAGTTACAATGCATTTATGCTTATTTGCAAAAATGACTTATATGGAGATATAAAAACCTCAAAAATGACTTAAGATAAAACATAGTACATATGTATCAAATGGGTTTTATATAACAAATAGATTAAAGGTATTCATGTCAAAGATAATAGATTTTAGAAGAATACAGAATATAGTTAGTGCTTAATACCACATAGTCACCATATTGTGATGTGGAAAGATCTGCTTGCTATTTAGGAAGTGTGTTGGACCTAGAATTTGCTACTTATAAGTAGCAACTACCTAGTTACCTAAGATTTTGCTACTTCTAACTAGAAGGTCAACATAGTTACTATATAGTAATCTAAGATTTGCTACTTCTAATTAGAAGGTCAACATAGTTACAATATAATAATGTATTGACTGAGGATTTGCTACTTCTAACAAGCAACTCCACATAGTTGCTATATAGTATTTCCATTAGACCAAATATTTACTACTTCTAAGTAGCAACTTCACATAGTTATTATATAAAGGAAATCTAGAGGTACTTAGAAGTTTCTAGTTTTGTTTAGCAAATATTGACTTTCCATATAGGAAACTATGAGTTTGCTAGTTCAATTCAGCAAAATGCTCTTTACTTGCTACTTCAATTTAGAGGAAGTACATGGAGCCCAAAGCTAATTGCTATATGGTAACAAGCCAAAAGCTCCTTATGACACCCTCCCACACACAAACATTGAGAGAGGAGTGATGAGAGTTGTGATCCTCAAGTGGCCTCTCCAAGATTCAATCACTTGATGGGCATGGTGATGATCTCTCTCTCTCTCTCTCTCTCTCTCTCTCTCTCTCTCTCTCTCTCTCTCAGTTAGATTCTATCCATCACCTCGTTGACATGGGTTGATGGGGCTTGTCAACAAGCTAGCTAGCAGGATAATGATCTTTCGCGTGCCAACGAGGCACCGATGGCTAATCCCCCCCACCCCACACACACACCCAAAAAAAACTAATGGAGACTCTCACCCTTCCATTCCACTCCAGCCATGTCCATCCAAGAAATACCCCACAAAAATTGACAATTGTCTTGTTTACTGGAGCTATGTGTACAAGTGATTTCCATGCACGTGCTACAATTCTTTGTTTTTTTGAAGGCAGGAGCTAATATCAATCTTTGTTAGTTTGCATCATAACTAATAATTCTCTAGTAGGTTTGCCAAAGTGTCTCATTAGGGGGAATCAACAAAGATCCCTTGGCTTGGCGCTCAAGAGGAAAAGGTGGGCCAAAAAAAAAAATCTCGCTTTTCACGTGTAGTACCAAAATACCCCTCTAATCTTATTTGTGAAAATCCCCAAAATATCCCTCAAATTTCAAAAATTCTCAAAATACCCTATGTATGGCATCGTGGCAGGTGTATTTTATTGAGAAAATTACCAAAATATCCCTCTAAGAGAGGGAGATTTTTCTCTGTGCAACTGCAAGGTCTTGCTTCTATGAGCTCTCTCTCTCTCTCTCTCTCTCTCTCTCTCTCTCTCTCTCTCTCTCTCTCTCTCTCTCTCTCTGGCGCAGGTCCTGAATAACAAGTCTTGAGTTCAACTCTCCTCGTCGGCTAGATCTTTAAGGTCTCTTCGAATAGTTTCCTAGGACGTTAAAACTCTCTTCTTCTTCTTCTTCTTCTTCTTCTCTCTCTCTCTCTCTCTCTCTCTCTCTCTCTCTCTCTCTCTCTCTCTCTCTCTCTTTGGCGCAGGGGGAGGTCTCTCCCTGTCTGCATCGTGTCTGACGAGGGCAGTAGGGGCGAAGGAGGCCACCAGGCACATGGAGAACACGGTTGGGAGGATGTTTGTGGAGACCTGTGTGTGTGTGTGTGTGTGTGTGTGTGTGTGTGTGTGTGTGTGTCCGCCCTATGCGCAGGGGAGGAGGCACATCATACGCTGGGAGCGCATCTCTTGTGCTAGGGCTTGCAGCTATAGGGCTACCTTGTTCGTATGAAAGAAGGGGGGAGGGGGGGGGATATATGATGCATCTACTCTTCTTTGTCATCTGAGCCAGTGCGGATGTAGTTGATTTGAGCCATTGGAACAGGGGATATGCAGGCTGAGCTATGGTGTAAAGGGACAATCGTGCCATACCAAGCGCCATATCTACTCATTCGCAAGCCCAGAGAGAGAGAGAGAGAGAGAGAGAGAGAGGGGGGGGGGGGGGGGGGGGGGGGGGGGGGGGGGGGGGGGGGGGGGTGCATCGGACAATGGTGCGCGGAGGAGTAGGAGGAGGAGGAGAAGGTGGAGGTGGGGGGAGCGGCCCATTAAGCAGGATATCCTTGAGGATGGCAGCTGCAGACATGGAGCGTTGCAGGATGGAGAGGGAGGCGAGGCTGAGCGGGAGCTCTAGGCGAAGCAGAGGAGAGCGAGTAGAGAGAGAAAGGAAGCGTGTTTTTGGGGGATTCTTTACTCATTAGAGGGAAAGAAGGAATCCGGTGCAGATTCCCTATAATGGGCTGTGATCGAGTAGTAGTCTTGTGGACGAGTAGTAGATTGCTTATCCATTTCCCTCTTCTCCATCGCGTCTTGAGTTTGATTTTTGAAGTCAAAAGACTATCCTTGCGGCAAGAAAATTAGCTCTCTTTGTTCTCCTTAGGGCATTGTCACACGAGGCTTAGTTATTTGTAAGCCTTGACAGGGCTGACGAGGACATGTACGGTAATGTAAAGCACGACGGGGAGCAACAAGTAGATAGATAGATAGAGAGAGAGAGAGAGAGAGAGAGAGAGAGTGGGCTAACTGTCAAGTAACCGGCATAGTATAAAAACTATACCTTTTTAGGCATAATTTGAAAAACTACGACGGTTAAAAGTTGGGCGCTATCAAAAAATCGAAGGGTTTATTATGGCAAACTAAGCCTCGCATGGACTTAGCCTTAAACATGTTTTTTTACTCCCCACGCAAGGTTTGACTTATCACATGTTATAACCCGGTTCTAACTTCATGAGCTGGAGAAAGGTTTCTCTGGATAATATTATGGCTTTCCTCATCTCCTCCAATTGTTGTTCGGTCATGTCACACTTTGTTTCTAGCCACCTTTTATGATCACCTTAAGAAGCCGATCCTTCGTGCCTTTTGGTGGTTAATATCTCTACTTCGTCAATGATCTGCTTCAACATGCGGTGTTTTTTCCTTCTAGGGCCTGCAATCTTGATTGCTTTTTTAATATTCTTGGTAAAGGTAAAGATATCGCAAACCTTAGGGCTTGCCGAATCCACATCTTTCCGAAGCCTGCTAATCACTTTCAAGGCTAAGCTAGTAGATTTATAGGTGTTGATTGGCGAATGGCCCATTCTAATCGCTAGCATGGTACCCATGTTGACATAAACATGCAAAGAAAAAACTATTCTTATAAAAAGGAATCGGTGTAGTATAGTTTAGAAGAAGTTTCTTGCTTTAAAAAAGCCATGCATATTTAATGTGGTATAAAAGATACTTCCGAAGTCTCAATTAAATAAAAGTCCAAAGCATACAGCATCAAAAGTTATTGTCAAGCCATTACGCATTCCATCATCCCTCTTGGAGGTCTTTGTTTGTAGAGTAATTGACTAGAAGTGCACAAGTGATGCTCAAAATCAAAACAACATTGACACCACTCCATCAAGAGAGTGAAGAGAATCAACATAGTCATGTCCTCAATCTCTTTGTGAAGATCCCTCCCTTTACACAGCATTGTGTCCTCCTTGTGGAAGCAAACCAGTACATTCCTACTAACCGAACTTGAATTGACACATATCGAGGAACACATTGATTCCTAAGAAAATCACTCCCAATGTTTCATATCAAGAAGCATCCTTGCATCATTTTCAATTTTAGAATATGATGTCCACTCCATCATTATTGTGACATAGCTCGTCCTTCGATTTTCAATATAACACTGGTGTGTGTTGATGTTTTTAGAAGACTTTAAAAGAGGACATAAAGACCTGACACATGAACAACCACACCAAGTGCCCAATGACAAGTATGAGGAACATATGAAAGTAAATTTTTTCAAAGCTTACTAAGCAACACTTTGATCCCAAAGAATCAATTTTGGAAGGGTCTCACTAGCATTTCCTAAAGCTATTGATAATGTTAATATTGAGAAAAAATCTTGAATGTATTAATTGGTAAAAAAAAGTGAAACAATGTAAGTAACCAGGCCGGTCTATGCTAAGGTAGATTTGTTAACATGCGAGTTCATCAGTCAAAAGGGTATAACAACATAACATGCATTCTCTATTGTGTCCGAAGGAGCTAGCTTGGTGGGTTGAGTCTTCGTCCTTAGTGACCCAGGTCATGGATTCGAAGGCGGCCAAGCGACCTTGGTAGTTGCTCATGGATGTCCTTTGTATCAACACGAGTGGGAATGCCCTACTGCTACCAAAAGAGGGGGGGGGGGGGGGGGGGGGGGGGGGGGGGTTTGTTTTATTTTTTTTACCATAAGCGCAGGGAATTTATATTAAAAGAGAGCAAAATGATACAAAAAAAGCTGAAGCCAGGACTACTACCAGCTGAGAAACATACAATCGAGTGATAATCATCCAGTACAAGTGCATCATATATACAAAGAAACACCCTTCATTCTAGCTTGTCGATTTCGGCCTGGAGCCATTCCAAGTAATAATGACCTTCGTTGAGCATGTCCTCCAGATGAGCTATTTCTATGTCCAGCTCATTCTCCCAATCATCTCTGGCAAAAACTTTGTCCTACAGGTTACTCCCACCAGCTCCCCATGACTGCACTCGATCGTAAAAATGCTTGGAATCTTTCAAGATGTCTTTCTTAGTCCGGTAGAGTGTGATTTGATCCTGTGTAATCTTCATATCTTGCACATTAACAAAGAGAGCATGGTTCTCAGACTGGGTGTCTGGTAAGCAACCTCAAACATTTTACAATTTCTCATCCGCCAGATCAACCACAGAAATTCTGCTCTAGACTTATTCCAAAAAACGGATAGCACTCCTGCATAATCCCCCAGCAAAAATTGTTTCCACGAGGGAGTGAAACCAAGAGTTCGGGATAGAGGGGCCAATATTTTTCTGTTTTGCAGGGGCAGGCTAAGAATAAGTGAGCAATGTCCTCGATGACCATATTACATCTGCAACAAATCCCATTACTGAGGTTGGCTTTGAGAGCCCTCTTTCCTGTCCAAAGAGCCTTGTGAAGGATAAGCCAAAGCAGCACCGATTTCTTAGGCTCAATTGAGGGAGCCCAGATGTGGGAGAATTTGAACTCCCATTGTTTCCGAGAGTAGCCCACTCGCCACCTCCTATTTAACGTGCCCGGAATTGCGTCAGCCACCCGGTTATGAGACCAAACAGGGTTTTGCAATTTGTACTGACCTGCCCAAACAAAGGCTTGAATGTCAAGGGGGAGGGGATCTTGAAGAGTCCAAGTTAGAGGAGAAGGGAACTCCTGGATCCTTGATATGATAAGCTGGAAATCCCAGGGTTTGAGTCTGAACTTAAGGGCCAATTGGAGCTCGTCCAGCCAACATCTATTTACAGGATCCCATAGTTGGGACCAGGTTTTGAGTCCCTTTTTGTGGAGAATCAGAGCCCTCCTTGTAACAGACTGAGGTAGAGGGGGAATGTCTAAACAAGACCACCAAATTGAGTCATTTGGAGGAACTGAGTATTTATGCTTGTAGAGGGAATTCAAGCAGATGTTAGCCCTATGTCTGTTCCAAGCTTGGATGATGGATCTTAAAAGGTCCGACCCTGCTGAGATAATGGTCTTATTCCCAAAAAATACCACAGCAGTGGGTAGATGAGACCATCCTTTCATGTCGGCCATCCTGAACCTGACTGATTTTCTGAACAGCCGCCTTGCCCACTCCTCGGTAGGATGAAGGAGAGCAGAGATGACCAACTTGACGGCCATTTTATCAGCTATAAAATTGAGATTTTGGATACCCAACCCCCCTTTTTCTTTAGGGAGAGTACAAATATCCCAAGAGACTTTTGCATATTTCTTAGCAAAGGGGTCCCCTGCCCGTAAAAAGTTTTGACAATTTTTATGATCCGACTTAAATGGCAATCATCAGGTCTCCAACACCCCAAGAAGAACAGAACACACGCATTCAGAAAGTGATTGATGACTACAACCCTCCCAGCAAGAGAATGTTGGAATCCAATCCACCTATTGAGTTTAGACTAGAACTTGTCACACACCCACTCCCATCTAGTATTGAGCGAGACTCCGAATCCCATCGGGATGCCAAGAAGTCTGAAGATTTCCCCTTCCTTGATGAGTTTACAGTCAGACTGGGCCACCCAATCCGGGAGGGAAGACTGAGAGAAGATCCTTGTTTTACTGTGATTCACTTGGGATCCAGAAGCTAGACAGAAGATACGCATGACAGCCCAAAATTCCACAAGGGTGGCTTCCTCACTAGAAAGTAGGGCATTTGTATCATCAACAAATTGGGACAGACATTGCTGGTCCTCAGTGCCCAGGATGGTAATGCCTTTGATGAGGCCCTTCAACATTCTATCTTTTACTAGACAGTTAAGGGAGTCGGCTGCAATGGCAAAAAGAAGAGGGGCCAGAGGACAACCCTGTCTCACTGATCTGGCGAGGTTGAACACATCGGACAGTGAGCCATTCAGAGATAATCTAGCACGCGCATTGCCCATTAGGGTTTGAACAAAAAGAACCATATTAACTCCAAAACCCATTGCTTCCATACATCTCAGAATAAATGACCATTCCAATCTATCATAAGCTTTATCAAAATCAATCTTGACAAATACAAACTCCTAACCAGATTCCATAGCATGGTCAAAACCCTCCCATTAGGAGATCACTGCTTCAATCAGTTTTCGACCTTTTATAAATCCTTTTTGTTCTTTGGAAATCCATTTCATGAGCAAAATGCACATCCGATTAGCTTCTGCTTTGGCAAAAATCTTGTACGCTGTGTTCAGCATCGTCAAAGGTCTCCAGTTTGACAGGTCATTTTTGACCCCTCTCTTGTGCAAAAGTTTGATTACTCCTGTGTTAATAGAGCATGGGAGGGCCTTGTGAGAAAGAGATTCTTAGAAACGGAGCCAAGATTTCTTTAAACTGCTGGAAGAATTCCGAGGGAAGCCCATCCAGACCAGGAGTTTTGTTGGGCTTGAGATTCTCAATCTCCTGCAGGATATCGGAAATGGTCAGCGGCGAGCCAGCAAGTGAGGCTTCTGATTCAGGGATGACTTTGACCCTGCAGGATAGCGTGTCAATATGAGCTTATGTGGCTTCTATGGAGAATGACTCTGGAGGGTTGAACAAAGAGGCAAAATGAGCCCTCACGTACTCGAGATTCTGTTCATCTGTACTAATAGGAGAAGTCCCTTTAAACAGAGGAATACGATCTCTGGCATTCTTTTTACGGAGAGATTTAAACATCTCCTTGGTAGGTATGTCCACTTTGCCTGCCCACCACTGTTTGAAAAAGACATTAGAGTGCATGTGTATTAACTCTTCTTGATGGTTGATTAGCCTTCTGAGGGAGGAGATCTGATCTTGAATCTCTGAAGAGGGGGGGGAGGCCTCCAAAGTAACCAGTTCATCATAAATTTTGTCCCTATGTTGCTTGCGGATAGAAGAGACTTCCTTTCTGAACCGGATCAAGCTGGCTTGGGTGCCCTTAACTGCCTTGCTCCAAGCTCCTGAGGGAGAACGGTATTCTTGGAAGGCTTGAGCCCAGATTTTTTTGACAGCTTCCTGGACCAACTTGAACTTGAATAGCGAGGGATTGGTGTGAAACCAGATGTCCCTGAGTTTAGAACTTTTGTCATCGATGGTGAGAATGATAGGGTAGTGGTCAGAGATGCAGGTATTGTACCGGGTCTTGGCTTTGACTCTGGAAAAGGAGTTCACAAGGGAGACATCTAGGTAGCATCTATCAAGTCTAGCTTTCCTAGCTAGATTCCCTTTGCCATAGTTTTGCTAGGTAAATTCACCGATTGTCCCAACATCCACAGTTGTTTACTTTGTTTAAGAGATTCCCAGGCCTTCTGTTCAGCCCCTCTGACCGTTACTCCTTTGGACAAAAATCTATCCTCCAGAGATTCGACCATGTTAAAGTCGCCAATTAAAATAAGGGGATCATGGAGAAGAGCTAGCTCCTCCCAGAGTTTAGTGCGGTCTTCCATAGACCCACCAACATAAACCCCGACTATTCTGGCATTAATTGGGTGGGGGATGAATACAGAGCACCAGTTGTGCCCTGAGCAAGGGGCCATGTTGGAGGATCTGAATTCTTCAAGGATCCCAAGAACACATCCTCCCGAACCATGGGAGTGAGAGTCAACAATCCAGAAGTGCTTGGATGAAATGACTTCCAATGCAGACAATAAGTTATGACCTGAGGTCTTGACTTCCTGGAAGACCAGAAACTCAGAAGGACTATTCTGAACCCAGGAGGCTATCCTCTTGACTTTGTTGGGGTCTGAGAGACCCTTCACATTCCATGAGAGAACTTTCATTTGGGAACCCGCTTGTTTTTGTTGTTGCTAGATTGCCTAGGTGGAGTATGGGCCACACTAGCATGGTTTCTTTTGTTATCCTTAAGGACTTCCATAGGAGAGGGACCATTATGGGCAGGGACCATAGCCATTTCTACCACCGGGACATTTTCTTTGTTAAGGTCCAGAAGGGTTTGGTTGTCGAGAGCATTGACTTCGTCTTCTAGACTCGTATCTGCCTGGGGTTGTTGGGATTGAGTTGGGGGGATGAACTCCCCAGAGTCATCTGAGTCTGAATCAACAAACTCGTGTAGCTTGGCCAGTATAGCAAACCGGTTAGGGGGTTTACCTTTGAGGTCGTTTCTGTTAGCAGGATTAGGTTTATTCGTGACAATGTTGGCTCTCTGTCTCCCCTGATTGGGAGGACTATTCTGCTGAGCGGCTTCAGGAGGTCTGGCTTGTGAATCCGACTGAGGTTGGGAGCTAGGTGCAGCAGGGACAGGGGAAACTTTGAGAGGACAAAGTGGCCTCTTTTGCCACACAGGAAGCAGGTATTTGGAAGATACTTATATTCAATAGGTTGGTCGAAGACCTCGCCCTCGTCGATTTGTATTTCGATGGAAGGAGGAAGCTTGTCGGGGTGGGAGATATCCATCTCCACCAGAACCTAAGGGTGCCAGGCAGGGTTGAAGAAGTCATGTTTAGGTCTGCCTCCTAAAACCTTACCAAGCCGTCCTGCAATAGGGGAGAGGTGGCTATACAGGTGGAGGGGAAGGTTAGTGAACTCTACCCATACATGGTAGTTTCTGGAAGCTGAGACCTCTGGATTGAAATCCTTGTTCCAGTGGAACAGATAGAGTGGGGAGTTTCTTATAACCCACCGACCATAGCTCAACGCCTGAAAGGCCATTTCAGACTCTCGAAAAACAAACAGAAAATGGTTCTTGGGTAAACAGTGGATAGAGTCGACCTCTAGCCCCCTAGAGGTCCACTGTTGCTTCACCCAGGTTTTGAGGATTTCCACGGGTCTCGACAAAAGACCCACCAGCGCTTTGCTTTCTAGTTCCTTCTCCACCTTTCTGACTTGCGAGGAAGGTAAAAGGATTGAGGTGGTACCTTCTGGAGCTTGTCCCTCGCTAGATTGAGGATTTCTAGCGCCTGGACCGCATTGAAAAACCGAGGGGATTGATGAAAGCCTCCTCCAGGAGCAGCTCCAGTAGCTTCTTGATGACTTCTTGGTGACTGGCAGAGAGGGACTCAGCCATCTTGGGTTGATCTTTCCTGTAGCAGACTCTGTCGGGCAGAAAGGGCCTGTATAAGCTTCTCTGCTAACTCTGGGGGGAGCACTTTTGCTATCAGGGGGTCCGCACTTGACACGGGTAGAGGAGGGACGAAGGGCGCCAGGTGTGCGGATGGGACATTGGGCAGAAGAAGTGACGTTCGCTGAGGCAAGGCGTTCGCTGCGTCCCATGCAGGACGGTGCGTGTGATTGGAAAGGGGGGCACTGGGGAAAAGAAGAGGGGAACATCCCGCCCTAGCGGGCAGGTACGACGAAGAAGAAGAAGAAGTAAGCCATAGCTAGCACTTGCTAAACGCAGGCTAACCCTAGCTCAACTCTCTCAACCACTACGTTCAGAAACCCCTAGGAGGATCCCGCGGGGGGGGGAGGGAGGTTGTTTACTATTTTGTTCATGAAAGAAATATGTAAGAAGAGGGTTCCTATTATCACCATTGGTGGAATTGGCAGCCATTTTATCCATGAGCAGAGAGAGAGAGAGAGAGAGAGAGAGAGAGAGAGAGAGAGAGAGAGAGAGCTCTAAAATCCTCATCATCAATCATGCAAAATTTATAATCAAAATAGAAACTTTCAAGTTTGGCTTGTAACAAAGAGATCCATCATATTAAAACTCCAAACAATATTCAACAAGGCAATTAATTAGAAAAGATTTAAAAGAGGGGGGAGGGGCGGGGGGGGGGGGGGGGGCGCACATGAGAAAGTCATGGGAGAATATCATCCATAAGGTACAAAAAGCCAAAAGGCCGAGAAATATAGAACTTGGAAGATAAAAGTGCATGTATGTGTGTGTGTACATGAAGTAATATGCAAAGCAAAGGTTTAGAAAAGGGATCGGAGAACTAATTAAGAATGATACAGAGCTTCCTTCCTTCCGCAAGCTCATGAAATAAAGGCATTAAGATCAGATAAATCCCAAAGTATGGCATCAACAGATGTCAATGGAGGAGGCTGGTCTGTGAGCGACGTGTTGTTCATGTGTGATGAGCTATATTGATGGTGAGTAGTAGCGGCGGCCATATCCAATGGTCCAGGCAAGTTACTACACGTTGAGCTACTTCTACTCGTGCATGTGGGACTCCAATTTGCAGCGACAGTACTATTGCAGTCCCCTCTTGATCGATGATTCCCAGCTTCCTCATCATTTTGCCAATTGAACGCATGGTTTTGGACTTCCTTGTCTGCATGCTGCTCTTCTTGTACGTTGCTAAACCAAGGGTGGGGCTCTGCAATATGGCTTTGCAAGTCAGCTTGGCTTGTCAGAAATTTCTCCGCATCATTCGCAAGCGATGAGTGATTTGAGATTGAGTAATTATGCTCCATTTGAGGTGTGCTTCGTTGAGCATGTAAAGTGTTGGCCGCCTCCTCATTTGCTATTGTGGACCTCTTGGGCACCGAACCTATGGCATAACAGAAGACAATATATATGAAACATCATACTGCCATTCCATTGCTACACTCTTTTTAAATGGACTCATTTAGAAAGAGTTAAGGCACACATGTCGTGTGCATGTATTTATGTATGACTTGATTACTTCTGTGTCATATGTGATGTGCACACATCTGCCCTTGCATGTCAATATTTGACTATGGGGTTTGATTATACAAAGAGAACATCTAGCATGAAACATAAAACGTGTGTGCAATACATGCATGTATGAGCAGGTAGACAATGAGATGTTGTATAGAGGACCTACCAGAAATTGGAGTGGAGGTATTCTGCATGTCAATCATTGATCTTACATGTGGGGCATCCTCTCGAGGGCGATTATTGAATCTATTAGAGAAGGAACGGGTTTGCAAAGAATCCGCATGTAAGAAAAAGGGGATGGATGTGCAAGGGCTTGCAATATTGTTAGATAGGGCGAGAGGAGAGGATGTGGGTGGAGGGTTAAGAAAACGGAGATAGGGAGGGAAAGTGCTTGATGGAGATGTATTGCTGTGGAGAATGTTGTTATGAGTAGTGGTTGAATATGTGGCTTCCTTTAATCCTTCCTTACCTGCACCCACCGCCCGGCTTGTTAATGGGCATGATAGTGAAAGTGAATAAGGCATGTTGACGTGGTTGACAAGTTTGGAGCTAGTTTGCAAAAATGGAGAGATAGGCCTCAAGAAAGGTTGTAGGTGCGGGCGATCAAAGACGGCTTCTGTAGTGGGTGACGATGTAGAGGAAGAGGCCCCTGGAGCTGACAATACTATGGGCGAACCCATATTGAGAGGGGACGTCGATGGCATTGATGATGGATTGCATCTCATTATGACATTTAGCATGTCATCCTTGAAGCAACCCAATGCAACATCTGTGATCTGCATGCAACATCCTGCAGTGTTGGGCGACCTTGACGTGCTATGCACGCTATCACCACTTCCGGTCTGCGATGGCATAGGGGCCATGGCACCCATGCTCCCTGCAAGGTCAGCTAGAAGCTGCGAGATAGGCTTGTGTGTGATGGGATCGATTCCCATCTCGCAAAGCTTCTTCTTGAGTCGAGTGTTCCAGTAATTCTTCACATCATTGTCTGTGCGTCCTGGAAGTTGGGCTGCAATCAGAGACCACCTGCAAGCGCTTTTCATCTTTCAGACTACTATACAAGTGTCACTTGCATTGTGAGGGATCATGTGTGTGTGTGTGTGTGTGTGTGTGTGTGTGTGTGAGAGAGAGAGAGAGAGAGGATCAATTGATATGTCCACATATGAATGCAAGAATTAGGTCTCTCCAATCTCGGAAAAATTAAAAGCCTTTCAAAACATCTTAAGTGTACTGGCCTAAGTGAAGGGTGAGTTTAGAAAACGAAAGACCCAAGAAAGTGGAAAGTCAAAAGACCTTTTGTGTCCATATAAAGAGATAGTTGAGTGCACTATATTGATACATTTGTGTTTTTCTTTTATTTTTTTTTTAAAAAATACATTTTCTTCTATGTGAACTATATATGACGTAGTCAACATATTTATTTTTTAAGCCTTATATTAACAATTAATAGATGGGAAACTAAATTTTTTTTATGTGAATCAATTATCAAAAGTATTTCAGGATATGAATTTTGAGAAAATGTAGAAAAAAAGGGAGAGAATGTCAGGTCATAAGAAAATTGGACGTGCTTCTCAGCCACAATCTTCCTAGCCACCTCCAAATTTCTATTTCACACAAGCATAAAAGCATAGGAAACCCCCTCCCCCCTTCTTCCTTCCTCTAAGTTAAGATTTTTTTAATATTTTTCTACATTCAAGAACGCTTGTTAGAAGGCAGGAAGTCCAACATTCACACGCAAGCATAAATGAGCATGGAGCATGCTTTTTCAAACCCCCCTCCCCGGTGGCCCCCCCCCCCACCACAATACACACACACACACACACATTGAGAGCTGCGATCCTCAAGTGGCCTCCAAGATTCGGTCACCTGATGGGCATGGTACTGCTGATCTCTCTCTCTCTCTCTCTCTCTCTCACACACACACACACACACAGCTGGAATCCAGATTCTATCTGTCAGCTAGTTGACGTGGGTTGACGGGGAGTAATTAATAGAAATGCTAAATTGAATGGGATGATGTAGACATACCTGCTTCCAAGGGCGGCATGCAGTTTGACGATAGTCTGTTCCTCATGATCGCTAAAGCGCCCATGCTTCAAGTCTGGCCTCAAGTAATTAGTCCATCTCAGCCGGCAGCTCTTCCCGCATCTCTGCAATCCTGACGTACAATTAACGCCGTCCACGCAATTAAGGAAATTATTAAAAAAACAACAAACGTCTAATTTTTCAGTGTTCTCTAACATCACAAAAACAAAACAAATTCTTCCCAAGTAGTTAATCTTTTGCGTTCCATTAATTCAATTATTAGCTTAGACTCTGAATTGACAATACTCATGGCTATATATCATTATCAATTTCACTCTCTGCAACAACTTTTTAATTGCATTGGCTGATCATCTTACATAAAT
Organism: Adiantum capillus-veneris; assembly: GCF_014529385.1. Classification (NCBI taxonomy): domain Eukaryota; kingdom Viridiplantae; phylum Streptophyta; class Polypodiopsida; order Polypodiales; family Pteridaceae; genus Adiantum; species Adiantum capillus-veneris. The sequence goes on from NC_140941.1 coordinate 137,965,448, forward strand.
TACAACCCACTAAGCGGAAGCCTAGGCTTCTTGCAATTATAAGCTTATTATATATCAGAAGAAGATTTAGAAAGTTTCTTATGTAGGAGAATGGAGTCTTTTCATTGTTTTTCATACAATGCATAACATCATGAGCTTCTGCTCAAGAGGCACCGCATACCTAGCTAGGTACGATTGGGGCAAGGGACCACCGGCCCCCCAAACGGGCCGGCGGTCCCGTGCCCCCAATCGTACCTAGCTGCTAGGTATGCGGCGCCTTTCTCACAGACGTTCATGATGTTGAGGTAAGTCACAATGTGGGAAATATTGTGAGAATAATTTGTCCAAAACTTCTTGTGATATATATATGATGGCAAGCTTGTAGCTATCACTTCCATTGTTTGTAAGCTAAATGCAGCAGCTAAAAAACAGAGTCAAGTAAATGCAGAGGAATGAAAAAAAAACATATGCAATTTAATGAATGGCCTTCATGCGTCTTCTCTTGTGTGAAAAATGCAGGACAATGAAAGAGGTGAATTATAACTTGCTTCGACAGCCTAAGCGCGTAATTACCTGCTTTCTTCGGGAGAGTACGCCAGCTGCCAGTGCCATGTTGAGCTACACATGAAAGCAATTTTGCATCTTCCTCTGGTGTCCACGGCCCTCTCTTCACACTATCCTTCTCACAGCAAGGAGCCCTGCCCATCTTCCAATAACTTGCCTCTCTCACTAGACACTAATTAATTGCCTCTCACTTACCACTAGAATTTGTCTCTCAACACAAGCTTTCTAAGTATAAGCAGCACTAGAATTAGCACAAAACTGCAATAATGGCAGTCACGTACTGCTAATTAGCTGAAATGGTTCAAGTTTCAATTTCTAATTGAGTTTTTGGGTAATATTAAGGGAAGGGAGACACTAAAACGCGTGCTAGTATAGCCAGTGGCAATGGCTTCTTTCATCAAACTACACTGCCCGATGGGATAATTGGAAAGCTTCTTGGGAGCTAATTAAGAGCACACTTGATTTACACCCAGCTAGCAAGAGTCTTATGAGTCTGATGATAACATTCATGACGTTTTGTGTAAGGATGCCTCCTTTGTAGCATGAGAGAGAGAGAGAGAGAGAGAGAGAGAGAGAGAGTGCGCTCTTGTGGCTTGCTTACACACATACACACGAGCTGATGACGAGTTGCAAATGGCACAAGTTCATGGTGATCACGCAATGTGTGCTTGGACGTTAATTGTATGCCCCAATTCTAGTGTTATGCGCGCACACCTCTCTCTCTCTCTCTCTCTCTCTCTCTAGTCTCCATGCTTTACATGTTCTCCAAGCATCCACTTGGCTTGCCCTACTGTGTTCTTGTTCGTTTCACAAGGATATGTGCGAGCCCTTTTAAAATATTCGTGAGTTTGTCCTTAGTGCATGACTCCACCACTGTGCCCTTTGCCGCAAGTATGACCGTGTAGAAGATCTCACTTGACGCTCTTAGCAAGGTCATCGAGTTTGCAATTTTGTTTGTACTCCTTGACATTCAAATTTGCATACACTCTCTCTCTCTCTCTCTCTCTCTCTCTCTCACACACACACACACACAATATCACTTCTTGAGATCAAGACTCATCAAACAGATGTTTGAGGTCTCTCCGGATTGTTTCTTCAACATTGAATATATATTGATTTTGTTATTTAGGAAAAACTGCTCAAAATGCCCAAACGGTGCCGGTTCTGAGCGCAAGTACATGACTGAATATAAAGCACGCCTAAAGGTAACATTTGACAAACCATATACACACTAGCCACTTGGGCAAAAACCACACAACTAGATGCATTGAACATGCCAAGGGAAAAAACCTCTCCTAAATTGATAAGGAAGAGAGAAGATGGCAACTACATTTTAAAGATAGGAATTTCCAAAAGTGCTTCTACAATTCTACTCCAAAATCCCAAGATAGCCAGAAAACCCAACAACGATATCAATGAGACTGGAACTTCCTGCCATTGGAAGCTACTCAATGTCAAGCAAAAGCCCACTAACTACTACCAACATCCACGGATCTACGGAGGCACTAAAGAGGGTAACAGTTGATGAGGGAGATGATAGATAAGAAGCAACTAGCATCACGAAGATCTCTATTAATGGAGATCAACAAGAAAAACCTAGAAGCAGCACTAAATTGGAGTTATGAAAGAGGTCTGGGCCACCATTGAAGTGGCTCCTATAATCCAAATCTAGGAAGATTAACTCTAAGAAGATAGTGGAGGAAACTTCGAGGCCCACTAGAAGATGACCATTAGTACAAAACCTGTGGGGCGAGAGAGAGTATCAACCCAAGTGCACTCAACACCCGCCGTTGCACAATAGCAAAAGAAAAACAAGGAAACCAAAAGAAAGCCAAAAATAGCAATCAAAGAGAGAAACTACAATTTAAACAAAAAATGACTCGACAATATTGGCACGTCTCACAGCCACCCATACACATACCCAAAAGCCAGTCTTGAGAGTATACAAACAAATGAAAAATAGTATCTACGCATAACTCAAGCTCGACTCTCCTACACTACTCTCAAATCCATCCTCTATATCTATATCTATATATATATATATATATATATATATAGACACACACACACACACACAAAAATAAGGTATTGAGTCCTTCATTAAAACTCTTCTATAGCACAATGAGGTAGAAGGACATTGAGAGATTAATGGAGACAAGTTCCACACGTGGAAAACTAAGTCGAATGGTTACATAATGAAGAAGAGGTTATTGGGCTCTAGGGCCTCCACTATTAGAAAGCATTCTAATGAATGGTTACATAATGAAGAAAAGGTTATTGGGCTCAAGGGCCTCCACTATTAGAAAGCATTCTAAATCCTTTGCATTCAAGCAGCATTTAAATAACCCCTCTTCACATACTTATTTTCATAAATTAAATGACCCGCTTACTTTATAGCCCGTATTTTTTTTTCCAGAAGTGATTTTGAAAACCCTTTCTATCGATGTAAATCTGTTATTTTTTGAAATTAAAAAACCCTCTTGATGAGCCCACATATTATAGCTATATATTTTAAGGTGGACCCCCCCCCAGATATGGGGCATAGTGAAACCAATCATTAGCGATCCCTCTTTGGATGATATCTCACAAACACAAACACAATCCATGATCAATGAAAACAACCAAGCAAAGGATGAGCAAGCTCTAGGGATTATCATCACATCATTACACGCCAGCTATGCGACAACGTTAACTTTGTACACTTTATAGACGATTGTGTGACTTTAAATCATCTGCATGGGAGGTTTTAGAAAAGAATTTTGGAGCCAAGAGGAAAAAGAGTAGGGTAATTCTTTAAAAGGACCTCTACAAATTGAAGATGGATCCCGATGAAGGCATAGCAAGTCTTGTCAACCACCTCAAGAGTATGATCACACAACTCGTCTATGTGAAGAAAAGGAAAAGATTGCTATCCTATTGGGTACTTTTTCATCTAGGTATAACTAAATTGTCACCATCATTGAGGAGCAGGATCCAACCTAAGACATGCAAGATGTCATTAATTTCCTCTAGTTTAAGGCTTGAAGTATGGTGTGGTGCTACAAAAAGGACTATCCTTGACACAACATAGGCTTGGTGGTTTATGTGTGTAAAAATAGAGAACCTTTTAATTGGAATTGAGGAGGGGCCATATATTTCTTTGTTTTTAAAGACGTTTCTATTTGAAACAGGCCACTCTGAAGAAGAGGTGGGGGTTGATGGAGGGACCAGGAGAGTTATGGTTCCAACTCCTCTCTCTCTCTCTCTCTCTCTCTCTCTCTCTCTCTCTCTCTCTCTCTCTCTCTCTCTCACACACACACACACACACAGAGTTTGGCATCTTGCACTTTGTCTGCTCCATAGCCACCGAAGTTGCTATGGTATTTCTCTCTCTCTCTCTCTCTCTCTCTCTCTCTCTCTCTCTCTCTCTCTCTCTCTCTCTCTCTTTTTGTGAAGCGAACCTGTTTGACAATGATCTTGAACAATATTACAGGTGTGACCTCAGCAACAAATCTAAAATTGTTAGTGTCTTGGGTATGGGTCAAAGAAATATAGCTGATATAATTCAAGGCTCGAGAATAAAGATGAGGATCTATCACCAATGAAACAAGAGATTTGGTGTATGCCTTTTGGACATCAGAGACCATAGTGTCACCTAACAACAAGGACATATGCAAAAAGTGAATTGGAAGAAAAGTGTTGTCAAACATCATGTGCATGTACTCAATGACTCTCAGGTACCAACAACTCTTAGCAATTGTAATTTTTTTGGTAATCCTTCTGGATGATTTGGCCAAGACAATACCAAATTTGGTAGTCAGCTATACAACAATGGATGTGTATATTACCTTACAAAGGTTATATATAGTACCAGTGCATTCCTATGTAGTTCCAAAGATATCTTGCATAGAACCAAAGCCCTTGTGCAGTACCAAATTTGGTGTTCAATTGTATACTAGTGATTCTAAAGCCTATCTATAGAGTACGAAAGCCTTTATATAGTACCTTTTTCTTCCCTAGAGGCACAAAGCCAATCTATAGATTGAGTACCAATGCCTCACTCTATTTTACCAAATCCTAATTTTGTAGTACCAAATTCTTTGTGCAGTACCGAACCTACTCCATGTACAGTACCAAAGCATTCTTGTTTATCACCAAAGAATTTGTAGAGTACCCATATGGGTACTCTTCTGCATGGAGTTCTACTGCAAGTCAAAAGCAGACAGACAGTACCAAATCTGAATTTTTACTATATGGCATTGGTCCTTCACAGTACCAAAGGTCTTTGTATAGTACCCAAGCCTTTATAAACTACCATATTTAGTACTCTCCTGCATGCCAATGGTTGTACATAGTACCAAAATCCTAAAGATAGTACCAAAAACTATCCAATGTGGTACTCTCAATGGTTGTACGTAGTACCAAAAGCCTCAGACAGTACCAAATATGGATATAGTCTGTTATAGTACCAAAGGTTGCATGAATAGTACCCAAGCATCTTTGAACTACCCAATTTGGTAATCTCTTGCATGCCAATGGTTGTACATAGTACTAAAAGCCTAAAGACAATACCAAATATACATCTTTCTCGTAAGAATACTCCTTCTTCCTCTCAATCTACTCCCATACCCCGCTAGCTCTCACCATCTTCGAAGGTGTGTGAGGTCTTGGGTCTGAGACTGTGAGGGAATTGATGTTGTGTTTGATAAGTGTTTGCTTAGTGCATGAAGTTTCCATCTTCATTGCACTACCTACTATTGAAGGAACACAAAGAATTGTATTGTAAAATGTCTCTCTTGATGGAGAAACCATAATACAAAGCCTTTTGGAGGGAGGACCGGCTCCATGCAAATTCGGTCCTCAACTGTTGTCAATTGCTTAATTTCTCTCTCTTTTGAAGTATTGTTCATGCTATCTAACTAGTTGTTATACTTTTTGTTGCTCTCTCCACCCAAGCACTCTTGTTATTCTCATCGAGAAGCTATTCTAATGAAATGCTCACTATATAGGTTCATGCTATTTTTTGCTACACACAAGTTACTAGACCATTAAATGTTACATTGGTATCAGAGCACAAGGTTTCTATAGGGTCCTCAAGCTAGCTATAAATGGTTGGTACTATTAATTGCATGTGAATAAGTAGAATAGGGATTTTTCAGCCTTGTAGTGTGCCTGCCTTTGTGCAGTTAACGGGGCATCACCGTCAAGAGCTATGGTCTTAATAGTGGAGTCCTACATGGCTTGTCACTATTGAGCTATTAAGCTTGACAGGAGCTGGTGCTGTTTTGGTGTTGAACGACCCTCTCTTCTATTCCTTGCAATAATGGTATTTGAGACACGGGTACAGTAGCTTGAGTGCTTTTTCTAAAGGGGTAAAGAGGAGTAGCAACTAGGGCTTGAAGTGCAAAGTACACCTAAAAAGTTTATATCTAAAAGTTGTTAGAATGGTTGACAATAGTAAAGAGAGTGAAATTAATGTTGATAACTTTGATTTTGCTAATGAGCAAGCTACTAATGATGTCCCGATGCTTGTTAACTATCTTGTTTCTAGGCTTCAACAAGCCATGGGCAATCCATCCCTCCAAAGTGAAGTGCAACGATAGCTTCGTGCTCATGGGATTCTCCAAGCTCCCCGCTATGACGAGAGAGCACCTAGGAAGCCTCCTTGCAAGACTTCCAAAAGAGGCCTCTCTCTAATTCGGAAAGAAGAAGAGGATCCATATGAAGGGCTCAAAAATTTACTCCTTGATGACGCATCTCCTTCTCAAAGGAGAATTCAAGAGCCTCCACCAAAGGAACGAGAAAAAAGTGAATCTCTTGCCACCTCAACGGAGATGGCTCCACGAAGACTTCGGGCTAAACACTCTCCATCACCTCCAAAATCGAGAAGACCGTCGCATACTTCTCCACACCATACTTCAAAGAGGGATGACAAAAATCAAGAGAACAAAAAGGTGAGAAAGAGGACACCCTCTTCTCCATCTTCTTCATCCTCTTCCTCTTATGAAAATGATGGTGAAGACAAAGAAGCTCAAGGAAGGAAAAAGGCGAGAAAGAGGTCACCCCCTTCTCCATCTTCCTCAAATTCTTCATCTTTTGAAGAAAGTGATGGTGCAACCTTTGAACCATCAAAAAGAAGAGGCCATAGGAAATCCTATGCTGCGTGGAAGAGGTCGTCCAAGCTCAAGAAATTCAAAGAGGGAGGGAAGAGCATCTCTTTCCTTACCTATGATGGCACTTTTGGTGATGCGGACAAAGTCTTGGCCTTTATCCAACAATTCAATGTGGCGTTCGGAGATGAGGGATTCACAGAGTCCTCATAGCTACGCCATGTAGCTATGAACTTTCAAAAGTCCACCAAGCAATCGTGGTCTAGCCTACGGGCCAACGGTGAAGCTCCACGAACATGGAAAGCTTTAAGAGCTTCCATTATGAAGTAGTTTTTGGCCACCGATGCCAAAGACAAAGTACTCACCGAATGGCGAAGCTTGAAGCTATCTCCCTACAAATCCATTCACAAATATGTAGACAAGTTCTGGGATTTACAACTCAAAGACATTGTCTTCAAGAAGTTGGATTTTGGAGAGCAAAAGCAACAATTTTGTGTGGGCTTAACTGAAGAAATGGTGGAGTATGTCAACTCCCAAAGGCCACGCACCATATCGGCGGTTATACACCATACTATGGTGGCCTTTCAAATCAATTTCCAAACGGGGGCTAAAATAAATTATAAGCCCACAAAAAACAAGGGTTCCAATGAGCCTAAGGGGAAGGACAATGTCCAGAAGTCTCCTAAGGGCAACTCCAACAAAGCTAAAGAGAAGGGAGTTTATAAAGGCAAAAATAAACTCTGTCCTGAAGAGCTTGAGTGTTATTGCAAGGATAACCGTTGTTTCAAGTGTGGCGAGCAAGGGCATGTGTACCGCGCTTGTCCCCAAAAGAACACTCGCCATGAACCTCCTAGAGCTACCTTGGTCGAAATCCAAGAGGAGGAAATTCATCACAAAGGATCTCCTCTATGCCATGCTTGGGGAAAGGTAAGAGAACATGATGCTTTTATTCTCTTCGACCCTGATTCTACTCACAATTTTATATCTATAGAGTGACAAAGAGGACTTATTTATCTCTCCTCTCAAGCATGAGGATGTAATCCTAGGGGCACCATGGTTTGGTCGCATGGCTATCAATGTTAAATTCCCTGAAAGGAGAATCTCCTTTAAGTTCAAGGAAAAAGATATGTATATAGATGCTAAGGAAACGGGTAACACTATACCCATTGTATATACACAAGCTTTCAACAAGTCAATAAAGAGCTTTATTTCCGTGCACATGATTTTTGTTAAAGATTCTCAAAATGAACCTAATGTTTTAGCAAAAGAAAATATACACAACCAAAAGGAATTAGAGTTATCCAATTTTCTCAAGGGGTTTCAAGATGTCTTTATTGATGACATCCCTTGTGAGCTACCTCCTAAACGAGGTAATGATGACCATGCAATTGAACTTCTTCCAGGAAGTTCACCGTCTAACAAACCCCCTTATAGAGTTTCTCAAGCTCAACAAGAGGAGATTACGCAGCAAGTGCATGAGTTAGTCGAGAAGGGCATGGTTAGGCCTACCTCATCCATTTTGTTCTCATGTGCTACTAGTGCAAAAGAAAGACGGCACATATCGTATGTGTCGACTATAGAGCACTAAATAGGATCACTATCAAGAATAAGTTTCCCGTTCCATGGGTAGAAGACCTATTTGATAAGCTACAAGGGTCCACCTAGTTCAGTAGGATTGACCTAAAAAGTGGCTATCATCAAATAAGGATAGTTGATCAAGACATTGTAAAAATCGCATTTCGCACTACGTTTGGTCTTTACAAATACATTGTCATGCCTTTTGGATTGACCAATGCACCAGCCACATTCAACCGCTTGATGGAGAAGCTATTCAGGCCTCACCAACCTTTACTGGAGTGTTCTTTGATGATATTATCATCTACTCTAATTAATTAGACGAACACAAGAAACACCTCCAGGTAATATTTCAAGTTTTAAGAGAGAATAAACTTTATGTTAATCAAAAGAAAAGTGAATTTTTCTTACAAGAAATTCAATATTTAGGTCACATTATCTCTCAAGGTGGCATTCAAATGGATGCATCAAAGTTAGAGGTAATAAAAGGATGGACTAAACCAAGGAATCTTCATGAGTTAAGAAGCTTTATAGGTATGTGTGCATACTATAGACGCTTCAATAGCAGGATCATTACATGACCTAACAAAGAAAAACGTTAGGTACACATGGTCTACCAAGGAGAACAATAATTCCAAAAAGCTTATCTCTCAACCTGTGCTTACACTACCGGATCTCTCAAAGCCATTTGAGGTCCAGTTTCATGCTTGTGGTGATTGCCTTCCAAGAAGGGCACGCCATAGGCTATGAAGGTCGAAGGCTCGACCCTGTTGAGCAAGCCCTAGGCATATATGAAAACGAACTCCTCGCAGTTCTACATGCCTCTTAAGTACTTCATGACGCAGACCAAGCTTTCCGACAAACAAATGAGGTGGTCAAATTTCCTTTCGCAATTTCATTTTCATATTGCTAACATTGCTGGCAAGCATAATCAAGTAGCCGATGCACTCTCAAGACGGTCGAGAGTGAATGCAGTTTCCATAGCAACTCACAATGATCTATCTTCTATGATAGATGAGTATGCTATTGGTCCTGATTTTAGAGATGTGATTTTAGCCCTTGCATTAGGGAAGAAAGAGGAACCATTTACCTTACAAGATGGTTATCTTCTCTAAGGCAATAGACTATGTGTTACTAGCTCACTATGTGACAAAGTAATGTATGAATCTCATGCTCCTCCTTATCTGAGGCATAGAGGGATTCAGTCTACCTTAAAGGGGATTGAAACTTATTTCTATTGGCCTACCATGAAAGCAAACATACAAGAGTATGTTTTTAAATGTGTGGTATGCCAAAAGAAAGTTTGATAGAGGGAAGCAACTTGGATTGCTTCAACCTTTTCCAGTCCCAAATTCTCCATGGGAGAGCAAATCCATGGATTTTATCTTTGGATTGCCTAAGTCTATCCATGGAAATACGTGAATATGAATGATAGTAGACATGTTCAGTAAACAAGCTCATTTTATACCTGTCAAAAAGACTAACAAAGCCCATCAAATGGCAACCCTCTTCATTTCACAAATCTTGAAGTACCATGGCTTGCTAATGTCCATAGTGTCGGATAGAGATCCTAGAATGACCAGTAATTTTTGGAAGGGTCTCTTTGAGAATTTAGGGACAAGGCTAAATTTCTCTTCGGCCTATCACCCGCAAATTGATGGCCAAAGTGAAATAGCTAACCTAACAATTCTCGATCTACTAAAAGCCTATGTAACGGAAGTAGATCAAAGATCTCAATGGGAGAAGTACTTACCCTTAGTGGAGTATGCCTACAATAATACTGTACATACTTCCACGGGAAAATCACCTTTGAGGTAATTGAGGGAAAATCAAAAGGTCCCCTGCTACTTAAGGTACAGGGGAAGATCTTCGATGCAGATGAGTATACCCGAGACCTACAAGAATCTTTCTGAAAGATTAAGGATGCTATCTCTATCTCACAGCAAAGGCAAAAGGGTTTTGCTGACAAGCACAGAAGAGCCAAGCCTTTAAAGAAAATGATTGGGTCTTATTAAAATTTCCCAAGGCTTGATTAAGGCACATGATAGGCAAGAATCCTACAAGAAACCAAAAGTACTATGCTAAGTTAGCAAAAAGGTACTATGATCCCTTCCAGATTCTTAGGCCAATCAATGAGATGACCTATCAACTCAAGTTGCCTAGTCACTGCCTCATACACAATGCTTTTCATGTGAGCCTATTAAAGCCTTACAAAGGAGAGACACCTCAAGAACCTACTATTGAAGATCCACCGGGGATCGAGGACCAAGAAGAGGTGTTGCAGCCTGAGTCCATTCTCCGACATGAAGACAAGGTACTAAGAGGCAGTAAGACTCTCCATGATATCTTATTAAGTTTAAGAATTATCCTTTTGAAGATGTTAGATAGATGCAAGGCATACAAATAAAGTATAACCTAAACCTTGTCAATGCTTACAATGCTTCCCTAGGGTAAGCAAATGTACAAATGTTAAAAATGAACAAAGTTTTTGTCTTATAAGACTCTCTGTTTCTTTATTGTGCACAAAAATGAAGTAGTATGCATGCTTAGATCAAGTTTGTGGAGATGACGTCTCCCAAACACCAAGTAGAGCTTGTCACTCTACTATGGAAGATTGATAGGACTAATGTGCAGACATGCTTGTGGCAGCTTAGTCTCTCAAGCGCCAAATGGACTACTCATTCATTCTGGAACGATGGCGTACGGTAACATAGGGATCCTCTACCCGCTAGGAAAAAGGACTAATGAATATGCTTTATCTTCTCTACCCCATAGTTGAGGACGACTATGATTTCAAGAGAGAGGTAATGTCATAATAATCAATATCTAATTCTCCTGAATGATTTCTCATGTTAAACTGATCATTTAATATGGGGAAGTGCCAGGGGAGAAAAAGCTATAATATTGGTTAAGCTAGCAGACCAGCCACAGTAGGGATCCAAAGGAGGGAAAATAGGGATCCAAAAGGGGGGCCATTTGCAAAAGAGCAATGTGCACCAATGGGCTTAAAAGACCCTAAGGTTCATCCCATTTAGACTTTTAAAATGCTAAGGTTCCAAAATTCAAAGGTTGTGTCCAAAGGTCAAAAGCCTAGGGAAATTGGATGCTTTGTGTGTGTCCCAAAAGTCTTCAACCATCCCTACATAGGAGGGAGCAAGCCCTACAAGTAGGAGATGAGAGAGAAACTCTCTCTCTCTCTCTCTCTCTCTCTCTCTCTCTCTCTCTCTCTCTCTCTCTCTCTCTCTCTCTCTCTCTCTCTCTCTCTCACTCTCTCTCTCTCTCTCTCTCTCACACACACACACACACACACACAAGCTCCCTTTACACAAAGGGAATGAGGGACACATGTCAGCTCCCTAGTCCAGATGCTCACAAGGTGTACTCAATTCCTATTGGATGGCCTTGTAGGTGGACCAATCAGAATTAAGGTAGAGTATATATAGTTTAATTAATTTAAAAACACTTAATAAAAGAACCAATAAGAATTAAGCTCTCTAGAAGACTATTGGACAGTCTTTCAAGGGGTCCAATGAGCATTCAGCAGCCCAATGGCTTGCCTGATTTCTATTGGCCAGGAGGCAAAGGGGTCCAATAAGAGTTTAGTTGCATTAAGTAATTACCTAAAGCTCTCACAGAAGCTCTCACAGAAGGGGAAAGGGGGACACATGTCAGAAGACTATCACTTATGCTGCTTAATTTCCATTGGCTATGCATGGGGAGGTCCAATGAGGTGTGAGGAGGAGCAAATAGCAAGAGGGGTCGACCAAGAGAGAGAGGGGGCTGATTTTTGCAAGGCATTATCACACACACTCACACAATCTCATGTGTGAAGCAAAGAAGACTCTCTCTCCTTCTCAAGCTTTAATGGAAAGCTTACCACCTACTCCAAGCTTGTGAGAAGGGAGGCCTGCACCAACAACTCTTGGCTTTGTGATGCAAATCCAACCAAGAGCCAGGCTTCAATGCATGCTCATCTCCTCTACCATGCTGATTACTAAGCTAAGCTATGCTAATATGAGTGATTATGTGAGGAGATGTACATCATTCTCGTAAGAATACTCCTTCTTCCTCTCAATCTACTCTTATACCCCACTAGCTCTCACCATCTTTGAAGGTGTGTGAGTTCTTGGGTTTGAGACCGTGAGGGAAGTGATGTTGTGTTTGATAAGTGTTTTGCTTAGTGCATGAAGTTTCCATCGAATACAAAGCCTTTTGGAGGGGGGACCAGCTCCATGCAAATCCGGTCCTCACTGTTGTCAATTGCTTAATTTCTCTCTTTTGAAGTATGGTTCATGCTATCTAAATGGTGTTATACTTTTTGTTGCTCTCTCCACCAAAGCACTCTTGTTATTCTCATTAGGAAGCTATTCTAATGAAATGTTCACTATGCTATTTTCCGCTACACACAATTTACTAGACCATTAAATGTTACAGTTTGGCTCTTAAATACTATTTTGTTTCATGGGGCAATGGTTGCATAGTACCAAAGGCTCTTAAATGCTATTTTGTTTCATGGGCCTTTGGTTGCATAATAGTACCAAAGGTTCTTAGATGAACCCACTTCGTTGTGTATTGGTTCTATATTGTTCCAAAGGAGGTAGAAATGAATCATTTTGGCTCCCCAACATGACATTTTGGTACTTTTGTTTTTTAAAGTTTGGTAGCCTACCAAAGATGGTTCTATAGTACCATATTTGGTATTGTCTACAACCAGTTTTGGCACTACTGCGCGAGTGGCATTTTACCATTTGCATGAATTTGGAATTTCTAACCTTTTTGTTTTGGTGCCATAGGTTGAGCTAAACCAAAGATTCAAGAAGGCTCACCCTACAATGGAAGTGTCCCTTAGATGCTTTGAGGCATTAAAGCCATACTTTGTTTCAAAGTTGAAAGAGCGGTATACTTGCTGCTATGTATCCCATGTGTAGATGCTCTATTTCAAAGAGGCTTTTAATTAGATGCAGCAAAACAAGTTTGGGCATCATCGGAAAGGTCACATCTGCACTTGCTCCATATGTTGTAAAAGTGATGATATAGGAGAGTGTTTTGCAAACCAAGCAGTATGTCAACACATCACTCGTATGTGGGAATCCATCATGTGCCCAAAGCCTCCAAATAGTGTACCATGCCAAGAAACTCTTGATGGGGGACTACTCCCAATGTGGTGTATGGAAGTGTAAGGGTGCAAGCCATACTGATCGGGCATCACCCATTACTAACCTTATTCATTCTAAAATACAAAGAATAAGCGGATGTGGACTATAGTCCACACAGAGCTCCAACACACCTTTGTGTCTTACTGTACTCACACGCACACGTTCTGCATCGTGCCTCACAAGTGGTATTTGAGCTTCGCGCCTCCTCGACCCGCTCTCGGTGCATGCACAGAGTCTTTTGTGAACCTTAGCAAAGCTTTGGCCGATCAGTAGAGAGAGAATGGCACTAGGAACAGAGCATTGCAAAAGCATCTTAGTCGATTATATATGAAGCTCAATACGAAAGCACTTTATCTTAGTAGCTCTATCGAGCAAGCAAGAAAACTCAACGTTAACAGTTCAGAAGAAATTGAAGTCTGCAAGAGCCATGGTAGCGTTGGAAATTTTGTAACATTGATATTTTTTTGTTGAAAAGCATAAAAAGGAACTAAGCAGGCATCGTTTTGGCTCTACTGGAGCGCTACGAGAGAGAGAGAGAGAGAGAGAGAGAGAGAGAGAGAGAGAGAGAGAGAGAGAGAGAGAGAGAGAGAGAGAGAGAGAGAGAGAGAGAGATTCTTCAGTTACGTGTGTGTGTGTGTGTAGAGAGAGAGAGAGAGAGAGAGAGAGAGAGAGAGACTCTTCGCGTGTGTGCATAGAGAGAGAGAGAGAGCGACACTTTCAGCCATGTGTGTGTGTAGAGAGAGAGCGAGAGAGAGAACGATTGTATGTGTGTGGGCTTCTCCAACATCGGCATCCCACTCTCCGTCTCCGGACTCTCCGACATCGAGCTTTCCGGTTTTGTCTCCAACTTTGACATCCACACGCACTGTGTGTGTGTGTGTGCGCACGCACACGCATCCGATTTCTCAACATCGACACCATCTAGGGTACTCTTGGTTTTGGCATCAATTCTCATCGACATTGGTTTTGGCATCAAATCTTATCAACATCAGCTTTGATATCTTTGGCATCATCCTCTTCAGCTTCGACATCTTCGACATCATCCTCTGCAGCTTCAACATCTTTGACATCGCTTTTTTACGGCATCGGCATCACTCTCAGACACAGACAGAGATTGGATGTATGGTCTTTTGTGGATTGTTGATGCATACATCGGTGGACATTGCCTGAATTCACTATTCCCACCGCGAGACAAACTTTTGCTCGATTAGTGTGAGAAAGAGAGAAGCTACTCTCTGTGCTAGTGATTTCTCGAGAGGCGTGATTTCTTGAGCACATTGCTTGGAGGTGTAGATTCGGCATTGACACTACAAGTGGAGTTAGCGTTGGATATTTTCTTGTACATCGCTTTCTGGTCAAGGTGTAGCATTTCGCATTGACATTTTAGGTGGATTTTTACACGTTTTCAGATACGCACATATACAGTGCCTTTCAAGCATCCTTGGCAGTCATTTTGGCATCAGTTTCTCTGGTATGCTTGATGTCTTAGTCAACAAGGTCCTGGCAGTGCCATTGAAAGAGCATAGAGATAATTCTTACATTGATGATTAGTGGGAAGAGTTAGATGCCTGTGCTATGGCCACGATTAGATTACATCTTGGTGAGACCAAGACTCCAGCACAAGAGCTTTGGGACTCTCTATGTGCAATTTGGGATAGAAGAAGTGCTTCTAAAAATGTTTTTTTGATAGATAAACTTATGCATTTAAATATGAAAGAAGGTAGTAGTGTTAGTGCACACTTGAATAAGTTCAATATGCATTTAAATATGAAAGAAGGTAGTAGTGTTAGTCCACACTTGAATAAGTTCAATAGCACATTTTCTCAGCTAACATCAAAAGGGTTGAATTTTGATATGAAATGAAAGCCATTTTGTTGCTATGGTCTTTTCCATCTTCTTGGGATATGTTGGGATACGTTCAACACTGCGACGATTAGTAACTCCACACCATGCGGTAAATTGAAAGTCAATGATGTTAGTAGTGCATTGCTCACTGAGGAGAATGGACGTTAGTCTCTCAATAGCGGTGGGCATGGAGATGCATATATGGCAAGTGGCCATAATCGCCATAGGCAAAGAGATGGACGTAGTCGTAACCGTGGTTGTTCATAGGTTCGGAAGGATTGCCAGAATCGTAGTAGCAAGAGTTGAGGCCGTGACTTGAGAAATGTAGAATGCTATCATTGCGGTAAGAAAGGCCAATTAAAGAAAGATTGTCGTGTTTTACATCGTGAAAAGGGCAAAGCTATTATGAAGTCTGGCACTCCAAAGAGCAGAGTAGAGATAGAGGAGATCAATGTGGTTGAATCTCCACCCCTCTAGAGGTTGTTCTTGACATGCATCAGCCATCAGATGTGCTTGTTTTTACTTTTGATTTAAGTCTAGATGCATTATTGGCTCTTGATGAGCGTTATGCGCAAAATTGGATCATTGATTCCGGTGTCAGATTCCATGTTACTCCCCATAGGGAATGGTTCTCCACATATACTGATATGCATGGTTTAGTCAAGCTTGGATATTCTTATCATCTTGATATATACGTTATGCATGATGAATGGCACTAAATTATGCTTCGTGGAGTCATACATGTTCCTAAAATGATTAAGAATTTGGTGTCAGTTAGTCAGCTTGATGCTCTAGGCTATACTATTGTGTTTGGCAAAGGTTCTTGGATGGTGCATAAAGACAATTTGGTTGTCATAAAGGTCACAAATCTGGTTCATTGTACTCTTTACATCTCTTCAGTCAAAGAGAGTTCTATCTATGTAGGCAAGCAACCTTTTATTAAGTTGTGGCATAGCTGGCTAGGCCATATGAGCTAGAAAGGAATGAAAATACTTCAACATTTTGGCTACTTGCCTATGTTAAACTTTTTTTCTTTCAATTTATGTGACCATTGGCAGGAAAACTAAGCAAACTTCCATGCCATTACATCAAGAGTTGGGAGCCCCTCTAGATTTGGTTCATAACAATTTATGTGGGCCTATGCCACACAAATCCCTAGGGGAGCACTATATTTCCTAACATTCGTAAATGAATCTACTCGGAAGGTGTGGGTCTACCTCTTGAAGGGGAAGGACGAAGTGTTTGAAACATTCCAGATTTTCTTAGCTGTGGTTGAGAACTAATCTGGCAAAAAGCTAAAATCTTTTCGAACGGACAATGGTGGAGTGTATGTCTCCACAGTGTTCAAGAATTTTGTAGCAAACAAGGGATTCAATGACAGTTTACTACGCCATACACGCCCGTTCAGAATGGCATTGTTGAGTGTATGAATTTCATGATTCAAGAAAGAGTCACAACCATGTTATCTATGGCAAATTTACCTCTTGATTTTTGGGGAGAGGCTGTTATGATAGATGTACACATCATCAAGAGATCGCCTAGTACTCTGTTGAATTTCAAGATTTTGCAGGATATGTGGATTGCAAAGAAGCTAACTTTTGATAGATTACGTGTGTTTGGGTGTGAAGCACTCTCACACATTCCCAAAGAACTTCACAAGAAGCTAGATCCCAAGTCACACAAGTGCATCTTCATTGGTTATGGTGCAAATGGAGAGACGGGATATCATCTCTAGCACCCAGAATTTAGAAAAGTTATTCGCACCTCACAAGTGATATTCAATGAGTCTAAAATGCATAGACAACCTGTCAAAGAGGCCGAATATCAAAAAGTCAGATTTGAGGATGTAGCCTCCACAAATTTGGTGTTGGAATTAGGGTTGTAGAGAAACGTACACAGCTTGGAGAAGACGAAGGAAGCTCAAGGCACACATTAGAGAGTGTGTTACTTAGTGTGCAATGGAAAGATAGATAGCCCTAGTGTGATGGGCGTATATACAATGCTCGGGGAAAAAAACCTCCTAAAGAGGGAGAAAATGCCCCGGCGGTCCTAGTGTGTTCACACACATCACTACCACATGTATATGGTAACAAATCCCCCCTGGAGTGATGCGGTGAACGAGAGGGGGCACATGAGTAAAGGGAAGTGCCATGCCCTGAGGACATGATCAGTCCACAAAGGGGAGTAAGCCGAAAGCTTTGCGGAAATCTTCAAGCTTCTCACGAGACAATGCCTTTGTGAAAAGATCTGCAAGGTTGTCCTGTGTTGGCACATAAGCCAAGCTGATCTCTCCTGTTGAGAGCCTCTCCTTGACATTGTGGTAATGCACCTCAATGTGCTTTGTGCGACCATGAAAAACTGGGTTCCTCGCAACTACCAATGCACTCTAACTGTCAATGTAGATAGTGTTGGCAGTGTCATGTCCAACACCCAAATCAGCCATAAGGCGTCTGAGCCATACACACTCAACCATAGCTGTGAAGCCTGCCCTGTACTCAGCCTCACAACTCGAAGTGGCCACAGTAGGTTGCTTCTTGCTCAACCATGATATACATGAACTGCCAAGCATGAAACAAAAACCACTTGTGGACACTCGCGTGTCAAAACAACCAGCCCAATCTGAGTCCGAAAAAGCATGTAAGTCTGGCGGCAATGATCCCCCCTTGGGATGCCAAGATGTAAAGTGCCACTAAGGTAGTGGAAAATCCTCTTGACAGCCTGCCAATGCTTAGACCTTGGGCTATGCATAAATCTGCTAACCTGTGAGACTGCAAACTGAATATCTGGCCTCGTGTTGCATACATAAATGAGGCAGCCAACAACAGTTTGGTAAAGAGTGACATCAGCAGGATCGCCAGCATCATGTAGCCTCAACATCAAACCTGTTTCCATGGGAGTGGCAATAGGTTTGCAATCCTCAAGTCCAAACTTACATAGCAATGTTTCTATGTAACTTTCCTGACACAAGGCAATACCACCATCACACTGCTTAAACTGTATACCCAAGTAATGATGCAACAGCCCCAAATCTTTCATCTTGAAAGTAGCATTCAAATCAGCCTTAAATTCAGCAATATGTCTCTCATTTGGTCCAGTGATTAGCAAATCATCGACATAAAGAACCACAATGAGAAGTACATCATCCTCACGCTTTACATACAATGTGCTTTCTGTTGGACTGTTACAAAAGCCTCGTTTCACCAAATGAGTGTCAGCTTTCTCATACCAAGCACGAGGAGATTGCTTCAACCCATACAAAGCCTTCTTACATCTGCACACTTTGTCCTCTTGTCCTTTTATGACAAAACCGTGAGGCTGTGTTACATAAACTTCCTCAAATATGTCAGCATTCAAGAAAGCAGAAACAATATCTGATTGATGTACATCCCAACCAAAATGAGCTGCCAATGCACATAGAAAACGCACAGTAGTCATACAACAAGTGGGAGCAAAAGTCTCTTCATAATGAATGCCTTTTTGCTGTGCATAACCCTTTGGAACAAGTCAAGCCTTATGGCGATCAATCTCACCATTCGGCTTGCGTTTTAACTTGTAAACCCACTTTGTACCAATGGCCTTTTTGCCAGGAGGCAAATCACATAAAGTCCGTGTGTCATTTTCTATAAGTGCATCATATTTTGATTGCATGGCAGCCATCCAATTTTTTTAATTTTGTGCTTCATCAAAAGACAGAGGCTCCTCAACATCATGTAAGCTAATGGTGGCGGATACGCCGCGACGAACGTCAGCACAGCGAGAACTCACCTAACAAGATTTGTCAGCTAAGGACGAAGCTCGACCCGCAGGTGCGTGGAAGCAAGCATAGGGTGTCAACCTACACTCGACCGACTATTGACTACTTACTACAAAGGTCTCTACCCAATGTCTAAGTTACAGCCTTCAAGAGTACACAAGAGGAGATTTCCTACAATGCTTTCAAAATCCAAATACCCATCAAACGTTCTCGAAACGCTACGGAACTTGAGGCAAATCCTATTAACACCGATAGGTTGCTCTCCCTAAGGTCCATGACCCAAAACCCCAACCCTAAACACCCGATGCAGAATCGCATAGGATATCTGGTCAAAATTTACAGGTCAACGTTTTCTGAAACTAACATCCCTAATGCGTAGCTCTACTCATTGCAAATGCGTGGATATGCTGAAATGCGAAAACAGACATCATATGCTCACCGAATCACCATAAACATCTTGCGGGTCAATCTCCCGAGGCTGGGCCGTACACGTGCAATGTAGGTGTTGAGGCGTAGCTCTCTCCGGGGACAACATGCTACACTTCTCCGCACTCGATCCCGACCACCAGTGTGCGCGTCGTGTCAAGATAAACTCTCACTCTCTCTCATACACAGAATGCGCTTCTCACAGACACTTATGAAAATGACAAAAGGGTTCTTTTCATTAAGGTCAAAAGTGGTATAAATACCTTACAATCTCGAACCCCGATGTTCCAATTTCACCATTTACTAAGTCTAAATGTTAAAAATGGGATACAATTTGGAAGCTTCTGCAAGCCCCACTATTTACAAAGGTGAAATGACGGTTTCTTATCAATTAAGGAATGGTCACAAAGGAAATTAGTATCCCATCGGGCAATCATCCTCCGTTGAGTGTGTCCAGCCGCCGCTAACACTCCCCCCCTCCTAGATCATGTCATCCCCGACATGACAGTAGAACTGCTTCTTTAGTAGAGGCTTTCGCACATCTTCAGAACAGAGTCATACCGTGCATGCTGGGCCAGTAATGTAGGGCCAAATATATCTGTATCGATGGTGAAGAAACCGGTGTAGAAGTCTTCTTCAAAGGCCTGGAGATGGTACGAGGGCAAAAACATTATTCGCTGGTAGAGGGCACGTATCACCTCATGGGAAGGTTGAGCAGATAGTTCATAGGCACATCTATATGTATCTTGGAAGAAAAATATGTTGTCTGTTGCCTGTCCACGTTTAAAGATCTCAAAAACTGCCAGAAGTGTTTTACATATCTTCCTGAGCATAATGCAAGAGAGTTCAGGCGAGCCAGTGAACAATTTAATGGCACGCGTTAGGGTTTTCACCATGTATTGCTCACTCATTCTCTCACATGCCTTCAAGACTGGCAGCTTTGGGTAGTTGAGCCATGTGGGGTGGCTTTTCTTCAGTAGTTCTTGTTCTTTCCAGGTCCGCATCCTTGGTAGAGGGAAAAAGCTAAGGTTGTCTCTAATTATTTTAGGCACCTCTACCAGATGTAGTAAATACTGTGGGTATTTAGTTAGCCATGCGTTCCTCCATTTTGGCTGAGAGTCCACAATGAGCTTAATACCTTCTAGTTTGGTGATATCTTCTTCATATAGTGGCACTATCAGCTCCTCTTTAATCCTCTTGTAGCAGCTTCATACTTGAGAAGAGGATATGGGACAGAGGGTTGTAGCCATTCATGTCGAACGACATTTGCATCTAATTTCTGAATGGTCATAGACTTCAATATCCTCTGCTCCCACTGCATTTCTTCTTTGGCAGTGTCTTTTATGGCCGCTTCTATTGGCTTTTGTAGATTGTCTTCTTCTTCTTGTGTCAGATCCCGAGGCTCTTGGGATGGTCCCACAAGGATTGTCCTCCTGCATTGTTGTGTCCACTAGATCTGACACATTGTCTATATCAATTCCTTCCATAACTACTGGCTGTGTGCTCAATTGTGGCTCTCAAGTCTGCTGTTGGCCTTTTAGCTCATCAATCTGCTTTTGATATGCTTTCTTTTCCTGTTTAGCTTGATCCCCCATGGTCACTAAAAGGTCGTTCAATTCATCATTGGCTTTCTCAGCCTCTTCTAGCTTCTTCTTGGTGTCTTAATTTTCAATTTGCATCTTCTTGAGATCCTCGTCCATCTTCTTTTTCAAGGCTGCTAGCTCATCTTTCATGGCCTTGTTCTCATCCTCCAAACGGCTTTGCATCACTACGGAGCCCTCGGCCAGCATCAATCTTTGTCTCTTCTCTAGTGTCAACTCCTTTTGGAGTTCCTTCATCTGTTCTTCATACATATCCTTCTCTTAAGTAGTGCTAGTTGAGGCCGCGGCTCTGACTCTGCCCAGAGATGCCCTTAGCCTCTGGATTGTCTGATCTTTCACTTTTATTTGATCTTTCAGCTCTATAACTTCGTCCTGGTTGGCCTCATGTTCTAGCTCAGCTTTTTCCTTAGCATTCCTCAAAGTCTCCACTTCTTTGGACTCATCGGCAAGCTGGAGTGTCAAGTTGTCCCTTTCTTTCTCCGCATCCGTCAGTGATTTGCTGATTTTCTTATACTCCTCATCTGCTCTTTGAAGCTTTTGGTATGCTGCCTCACTCTGACTTTCCAGCTCTTGGCATCCTTTTAGTGCCGTGTCCAGATCAGCTTGTAGCTTGGCTTGCTTCTGTGTGTTCTCTTGGTCCTGCTTTTGCAGCGAGTCCACCTCGGCTTTGATTTGAACTTCATTTACTTTGAGATTATCACACTCAATCTCAGTGGCCATAGACCTTGCTATGAGCCCAGTGAGTCTTTGGATCACCTCATCCCAATCATTGCTTGTGGCTGTAAATCCATTGTATCTGTGGCCATTTCCTTCAACTCCACCAATCGAGGGCTCAGCATATATTCTTTGGGCCTAGTGCTAGACAACTGAAAAGTTTCATGAGTTGCCTCTTCTCGAGAGTATCCAGCAGCTAGTAGATCAAGGAATATTCTATAGTTTTTTGATTCTGGATCTGGCTTCTCCAGCTCTGGTTCAGACTCTTTCTCTTTGTCCTATTCTTTCTTAGAGACTTGCAGGTTCTCAGATTTAATTAACTCCTCAGTCTGTAGAGGTTGAGGAGGACTAAGAGGAGGTGGTGATGGTGGAGGGCTGGATTCTCGGCTTGATGGTGGGGTTGGTTGCTTCTTCTTGAAGTCCCCATCAGTCTTTGTTTTCCTCTCTCTTTCTGTATTTTCCTGCTCTTTCAGCAGCTGTCATCTCACATCATCAACTTCTTCTTTGGTAAAAGATATGTTTTGGGATATTCTCAGCTGTAGCATCTAAGATCTTGAAATTCTTTATATAATCTTCAAAGCGATCCCTTTTAGTCCTTCAAGAAGATCCAGACATAGCCTCGAGTGAGGGCTTCCATAATTCGCTCAGATCCCCTTTTAGCATCCTCTCAGCTCTGAAACTCTCCATTAGTCTTTCCAACCTTGCTGCTTTCTGTGACTTTGTTTCCTTTACTAGCACCTGTAGAGTTGCTTTCTTCCCCTTCTTGGGTTGTTGGCGGCTCTTCTGGCACTGTCTCTAAATCGGCGCTTCAACCTTGTGGCTACCCTTGAAGCTGTATGTTGTTCCTCTTCCTTATCCTCTGTCAGCTTTAACCAGTCATTCTGTGATGGAGGAAGGGGCCACTAGCCCCTTGCATGTAAAGATTCATATATCACCTTTGTAAGCATCTCCCCTAGTGCAATGTATGTAGGATTCGGGGTTCCCATTCTCACAATGTTGTACTGTCGGTACGCCGCATAATCTATCTTTTTTTGACGTGCTTGTCTTCATTGCCCATGTAAATGTCGTTCCAATTGCTGTCGATGGTGCAGTGTATTTTTGAGGTCTCTTTGCGCACAGATGGAAATATTGGTTGTAAAGTTGGCACATGGTTGCCACCATTGGATCAGCAACATCCTCGAAGGTGTAGTTCTTTTTTATTTCTTTGTATACCTTTACCTCTTCTCGCCTCTTGTTGACATTGTCGCCTTTGTTAGAGAGGTTCAATGCACTTGCGACCACTTTTGGCGTGATTACAATTACTCTGGTCTTTCCTTGCAGATCCGTCACTTTGGCTATGCCGTTTTCTTTGATTGTGGTGATGAATTCCCAGACTCTCTGGATGTCAATTCCTGTTGGAAACGCTTCAAAATAATTGTGTAAGTCCAGCTTTTGCAAGAGAGACAGTATACTTGGCTTTCTCATGAACTCATTGAGTTCCTGAGGTATCATTGGCAGCTCTATGGCATTGCCTTCTGGGTCCTTGAACAGGCCTTGGCATATCCTGATGTTGTTTGCTTCCAGTAGGTTGCTTTGTAACCAAGTGGTAATGGGCTTTATGGTTCCTGCTGGTATTACAAATGGCTCCACTTCATCTAGGTAATCTTTGTTGGTCATTCTTTTCTTCTTTGCTGGTGACTTAGCGGCAGGCTGCCATGGATCCTGTTGCACTCAGTAGTCCAAAGTTAGCGTTCTTTACAGATTTGCTGGTAAACTGAGTTCTGACTACGCAAATGACTTGAAAATTGAAATAAGAACTCAAAAGGGACTAGGGAAGCCATGCATGTGCCCACAGTAGGTTTTTGGCTAAAAGGAAGCATGTAGACATCCTACGCGTAGTATGTCTACTTCCTCTTATTTTGATGAAACTTGACATGCTTGTGGCCCTTGACCTGTGCAACATGGCCATGTACTTGGAATTTGGTTTGGACATCAAAAAGTGCAATTTTGAGCAGATTTAGGCTTTTGGCTCACAAAATGGGTAGGATGTCCTATATGGATGTGTAAATGATATACAATTGGATTGAAATTTGATATATAGGCTTCTTATACCATGTAAAAGACTCCCATGATGTCAAGTCCTGCACAGAATGTCAATATGACCCTGGAGACATCCTACGCATAGTATGTCTCTTATCTCAGAATGACTTGATTTTGGTTCTATGGGTAGCCCTTAGCCTGTGCAACATGGCTCTGTTCTTAGATTTTGATTTGGATAAGCATTGGTGTTGTTAGGAGCATGTTTAGTGTTTTTAGGCTCAAAAAAGTGCATCTTTGAGGTTTTGGGGGTCAAATGTGATGGGTCTGGCTTGAAATTTGATATATGAGCTTGTGAAGATGTTATAAAGATATGTGGAACTCAAAAAACACCAGCTAGAGGTCAAATAGGGCATTTAGACATCCTACGCGGCGTAGGATGTCTATTTCACTATTTTTCATATCTGAGTCCACAGTTAGCTTGGCAATGTGATAATGAGTATATTGTGCAAGTTTCATGTGATTTGGACTAATTTTGGTAGGTCTATGAGCCTTTATTGCCTCTATGCTCTGGCTTTCCGTTCTTTTTATGCATATGAGGTCAACTCTTGTCCAAATGTGTCGCAACTTGATGGCTAGCATGTATAAGCTATGTAGAAGCTGTGTATGAGGTGAGATATTGAGTTTGGATTGCAAAAAAGGCCCTGAGACATTCTACGCGTAAGATGTCTTCTGAGGAATTCTTTTGGAAGAAGTGCTACTAGTATATGCCCTTAGCCCCCCTTAGTCCCCTTTAAGCCTTATTTCAATAAAAAAAAAGTCAAAAAGATAGATAGAAACTCCCTGTTTGGCTTTCAGAGCCTCTGAGTCATTTTCTGACTCTTGGAGTGCTTTTCAGTGATGAAATTTCTTGATGTTAGTCTCCATAGCTTCATGGTTCCTTGGGGAA
Organism: Adiantum capillus-veneris; assembly: GCF_014529385.1. Lineage (NCBI taxonomy): Eukaryota > Viridiplantae > Streptophyta > Polypodiopsida > Polypodiales > Pteridaceae > Adiantum > Adiantum capillus-veneris. The sequence goes on from NC_140941.1 coordinate 137,990,116, forward strand.
CCTTGCCATATGGTTTTTGTTGGCTTTGGCTTCACCGGAGCTCCGTTTGGAGATTTGTCACTCTGGAAGCGCCCGTGGTTGCGTTTGCATGCCGTCTATGACTTGTGGTGGTCTACCACCATAGGACTTGGTTGTTGATGGTCTAGGCAAGCCGCTCATGAAGTTTGGTGGCAAGCAGACATCCGGTTTGGCCGTGAGAGCCAGTTTGACGCTTTGTGTGTCTGATGCCGTTTCTGAAGCTTAGTCCCGCTTTGGGTCGCCTTATGGCCATGTGGGCTATATGGCCTTGTAGAGCATGTCGAGATGCTCCTACCCATGAGTTTTGGTAGCATTTGGACAACTTTTCACTGATTTACCACTTAGTGGCGTCTTGCAGGGCTTGTGGTGCCAGGGTTTTTCCCAATGGTTTTTTGCCGCCTTTGTGCATTCAAGAGTGGTCTTCTATGCTAGGGTAAGCCCCCTATGAATCCTTATTGCTATTGGGTTAGCCGTTAGGTGGCTACCTCTACCTGTAGGTCTCTACTGCCCGTTCCCCGTGTGAACCCTACACTAGTTTTCGAGATAAAACATCAAACATACACGAAAAGCTCAAGGTGTTGAGCCTACCTCTCATATCTGGAGCTGTCGGGTGGTCGGGCACGTCGTAGAAGCAACTGGAAGTCCGGTTCGTTCTAGGTGGCTAGAGCTCTCTCTCAAGAAGGAAATAGTAGAAATGAACTCTAAGTGAAGTGAAAAAATCTTATAATGGGGGTCCCCGGACCACTTTCTATGAAATTTGACATGTGCTCCTAACTTCTTGCGAGATGCTCAAAAAGTTTCTGATTTGGACTCCGTTTGTCCAATTTCCGAGAAATGTGACATTTCGGTCAAAATCTGGCCAAAACACGCCTCTTGCTATATTCACATAATTGCACCCCCATTGTACCATAGGTTGTCCTATAGTCACTAATTATCCCCATATTTTTTGTTTTTCATTACGATCAAATTTCACCTATTTTTTGTATTTTTGAAGTTTTTCTGCCGATAATTAGTAAAATTAAAAAGAAAATAGTAAAATAAACCCAGAAAATCCCCAAAAATCACAATAACTCAAAAACATCACCGCAAAACACTATGCACACTCACATGTAATTTTTATGGCCGGATTTCTCCGTTTTACCAATATTTTGCTCGAAAAATTTCTATTTTTACATATATACACACACCTAGAGGCCTAATTTGGCGTTTGGCCCCATATACTTGTAGATTCATGTTGTATAAAGGCATATGTACTTAGGTTAGTCCAAAAAAATTCACAATCAAACAAAAACCCTTCAAAATAGTCGAAAAACATGCCCTTTTTTGCTCTTTTCACCTTCATTGGGTCCGCATTGAGAATGCCTTCCCCCCTCCTAGTCGCAGTCCTCCTGGACGACAAGGTATCGCCTCGGGGTAAGTGTAGTGCATGGGTTAAAAATTGTGCTAATGCGCGGCCTTGTAATGTGGCCCTATTTGATGCATACTCAGTCAATGCATGGAGAAATTAATGTTGTCCGAGAAGAGGGAATAAGCAAGACGCTTATGGGCATTCGACGTCGAAGTTTCCTATTTGTTCTTGGTTGGGTTGGCAGTTTTTCTTTGCAAGTAAAAGTTGTAACTCTACAGTTCTTTGTTTGATCGTCTTCTTTGCAAAAGTTGCTTGGGTTGCCGCTACTGTCAATATGACCGTGGTTGTCTCCGTGGAGAGAATTATCGTGGCTGATGTGGCCGTAATCTTTTTCTCTTTTGCTTGCCATTTGTAGCTTTGTTTTGGATGCGTTTGTAGGTTTATTGCCTCTTTTTTGGTCTTGGTGGCTTTTCTGTTGATCGACATCCGCACAGATTGATTTATCGATGTCGTTTGTCTGGCTGCTAGTTTTGCTTGTACTGAAGGGAGTTCCTGTAGCATCGCCTTGGGGATCCAAACGCGTTTCTCATGTAGTTGGCGATTGAGCATGTTCTTCGGTATCCATATCTGCTTGATGACTCTGTTTGGTGTTTGATTAACCTGGTTTTTCGGAGGCTGTCTGCTAGTGCACTGTGGTTTGTAGGCTCGTTCATGTAGATCTTTCTGTACCTATACTTGTTGTTTGCTTATTGCTGACTTTGATCTATTCTTTGTCGCCTGTGGTATATCATTTTTTGATTGAAGACAGTTGACTGTTTCTTGTGTATCCTTCGTAGGTATCTTTTGTTGGTTAAGTGGCATCCATCTATTTTTCTCTTGATCAATTGATTGTGGCACCATTATTGGGTTCTTTCGGGTTGTCCTAGCAAAGGCTACCACTTGGTGTTCTTGTGCTTGTTGAATTTTGACTGTATTCGAACTCCAATCTATCTGCACATTATATTCTTTCTGCCATGGTTGTCCCAATACCATTTGGTGTAGTGTGCTCGCATCCTCAACCACATAAAACTTGTGGGGATAAACATTCTGATGTACTTGTATATGCAATATCGTCCAGCCCAATGTGCTTAATGAATTTGAGGTACTGCTTTCTAGCACTTGTTGAGTAGGATGTAGTTGATCTTCGAGCTGGAGCTGATTATATAATTTGCAAGAGACTAGATTTTCTTGAGCTCCAAAATCAAGCAATGCCATCGATTCAACTTGATTGCTACCCACTTTGACTGCAATTATTGGTTCCACTGTGACTTCACCAAAATTCCTTAATCGAATAGCATTTATTTGCAACGGTGATCCACTTTGTTGTTGTTGTCGTAGAAGCCTTCTTTTTGCAATGCGTTCTTTTGCTTCTGCTTGTGCTTCTGCTTGTGCTTCTTCTCGTACCCTCTGTTTCTCCTTCATCCGTTGTTTTTCTTGATGGATTTGTTGAAGCATATCCTATGTTAGTGGTAAATGATACTTTTTTAACTGACACCCACTAATCCAATTTGGCATTTCTTCTCCTGCCAATGTAGCAAGTTTGACAGCTTCACTTTGTGATAAGTCACTAATCACAAAGGGTCCCATCCCTCGCTTTTTCAGTTTTTTGGCATGTTGCTTCAAAGTATAAACAAGTACATAATCACCTGTTTTGAACTCTTTCATACGCACATGTTTGTCAAAAAACTCTTTTTGTCTTCTCTTTTTAGCATAGATCGAAGCTACAACTCTCAGTCGAAGTTTATTTAGCTTTTCAAGATCATCTATTCTTGAAGAGAGCTCATGGCTTGTCCATTTCTAAGCGTTTCGCTACTCGTAGAGTTGGAACTAAAAACTCTATGGGTAATATAGCATTTAGTCCAAATACCATGTTGTATGGTGTGGTTCCAATTGATGTTTTGTAAGCTACCCTGTATGCCCATAGTGTTGAGTGTAATTGTTGATCCCAGTCTGTCCTTGATTTTGATACAATTTTAGTCAAAACAGTGCATAGTGTTTTATTTGTGGCCTCAGCTTGTCCATTTGCCTGTGGATGATATGGAGCAGATTTTTTATGTATGACCATGAATTCCTCTAGCAGATATTCAATGACTTCATTAACAAAATATGTTCCTCGATCATTGACAATTTCTATTGGTAATCCATATCGTACAAAGACATTCTCATACAAAAATTGTGCAGTGGTTTTTGCGTCTCCTTGTTGTGTTGCTTTGGCTTCAGCCCATTTTGTGAGATAGTTCGAGCCACAATGAGATATTGGGTATGGGTGTGATATGCAGGGGGTGAAATAGGCCCCACAAAATCAATTTTCCATTTTACAAATGCCCGTGCTCCCATCATTGGCCGTAGTGGCATCTCATCTCTCTTTATCGGCACCTTAGTGCGGTGACATGCGTCACAACGTTTTACAAACTCCTCAGCATCCATGTGCAATGTAGGCCACCATATTCCTACAATTAAGACAATTTTTTCCATCTTATCGCCTGAAAAATGGCCTCCACTTATTCCTCCATGTGCGTGTTTTAGAATCAGCATGTATTCACTTTCACTTGCACAAATTATAATTTGATTGTCCTTTCCTCTCCTGTAGAGTTGATTTCCAATTAAATTAAAGTCTCGAGCCTCCAACTCTATATCCCTTTTTCACGCTTTTGTTATGTTTTCAGAAAATGTCCTTGTTGTTAAGAAATCAATGATATATTGACTCCATGCAGGTGCAATGGTTACCTGAAACAATGTCGCGTGATCCACCGATCGTTTGGCACTACATATAGTACAATTGTTAACATAAGCATGTGTGTCAGCATACATAGTTGACCAATAAACTCCTAAGTGTTTCAATCTTTGGTGTGTTTTCATTGTTGAACAATGAAATGCACAATCTTGGATGTGTGCTTATTCAAGATAACACTCAAATTCCTATGGATTTATACATAATCGTAGAATTTGGTCCGAGCCTAGATGGTACAGTCGTCCTGCAATCAATTGAAAATTTTTTGTTTGTCAAAATGTTTGTTGTTTGGATCTATCTTCCTTGTTATCAAATCTACCTCCAAAGGAAAGAATGCTAACAATTTCCTGAGACCATTTGGGTATCATTTCAATATTGAAAAGATAAGTATCAGGTATGTCATCATCTACTCCTTCAGGAGCTTCCCCGTTTTGTAGCCTTGAAAGATGATCCGCCCGTATATGAGTTTTACCCTTTTTTACTACCACTGTGAAGTCAAACTCTAGTAATATAATAATCCATTGTTCTATCTCCACGTTGAGCCAGAATACTCCCAATTGTGTATGCAGAGGCATCAATGTGAACATGAAATATCTTTTCCCAATCTGGTGCTTTAAGTACAGGTGCTGATACAAGGTTTTCCTTAAGCTTTTGGAATGAAGTTTCACACTCCTCAGTCCAGTCGAAACTGACTAATAAGAGATATAGTGGTTGTGCAATGACCGCATACATATATATGAATCTTCGATAATATCCGCAGTGTCCCATCAAGGATTGTGCTTGTTTGGCATTAGTAGGCATGGGCAAGTCTGCTATGACTCTAATTTTGTCTAGGTCAGTGGTTATTCCATTTCTTGAGACAATATGTCCTAAGATGCGGCCTTGCCTTACTATAAAAATACACTTTTCTGGGGTGAGACAGATTCGATATGTTCTGCACTTCTCAAATACCTTTTGTAAATGGTCAATATGTTCTTCTCGTATAAGAGAGTGGACACAAAGATCATCCATATATATTTCTAAGAATATTCTCAGGTATTCTTTGAACGCATGAGTCATTAACCTTTGGAAGGTAGCTGGGGCATTGGTTAGGCCAAAAGGCATAACTCTATACTCATATATTCCCCACTCTGTGGCAAATGCTGGTTTGTGTCGATCCTCTATTGCAATTGCCAATTGGTTATACCCTGAAAAACCATCTAAAAAGGAATAGGCCCGTTTTCCTACCACCCTCTCAAGCACATGTTCTGTGATCGTCAAGGGATAATTATCCCTTATTGTGGCGGCGTTCACTTTTTTGAGGTTCACACACATGCAGCTTTCCGTTCTTTTTGGGGAAAACCACAATGGGTGACGCCCAATCTGTATGCTCGATTTCATAGATGAATTCAGCATCCATCAACTTGTCAATCTCTTCTTTGATTCATTTAGCAAATGTGTCATTATATGTGTAAGGACGCTGTTTGCTAGGTTTGGCATCTGATTTCAAAGGAATTGTATGCTGACATATCGATGGATCAACTCCTTTGAGGTCTTTGTAGGACCATGCAAACACATCTTTATACTTCTTGAGAAGTTGTGTTAGCCTTTCTTCTTCCTCAAGCTCTAAATCAGTTCCTATATAGACAGGCTTAGGCTCTTTGCCTGGCGCAGCGAGGTCTATCCGTTTTGCATTTTCCGGCCCATCGTAAGATTCCTGGTTTATTCTTTCCCTTATTGGTGGTGTCATTATGATTTTTCTGTTTTGGATGGTGAATTTTCGATAGTGGGATGGTACATTCATGTTTCCTTTTTCTGAATCCCCCTTACCGTCACTTTCTTCCTCAGTAGTCCATACCTCTCGTAATGACCGTTTTAGTTCTTGATATTTCTTTTTACGCTCCATTTTGGTCCACTCTGGACCTTTTGTCTTTTCCTGTTTTGATTGTTGAGATTTTCTTGATTTCGTTTCTGTTTTAGTCTTCCGTGCTTGTTTTATTTCCTCATGTGTCCTCTCCCTTCGAACTCTTGAGAATCTTCCTGATATTTGATCTTTTACTCAATCCTCTGCCTTGACAAGCATTAGATAGTGAGTTTTATCTTTTATCCTGGACATCAGGTTCTCTCTAATTTTGTTTTCTGTTCTTTTTTTCCTATAGCGTTCGTGACGTCTAGGGTGTTGATTTGCAAAATCATAAAATCTGATATCTGCAGTTGTTTCCCTACTCTCGCTCGAGCTATCTGAACACTCGTTATCTGCATCGTGACTTAGTTCCAGATGCTAAGAGGAGTCATAAAACTCCTCTTGTTCTGGTGAGTCTACATACTCATCTCCTGCTAGTATAAGGTTTACCATGTAATAGGGTAGCACATCATAGCCATCCTTATCGCAAAATTTTGTCGTTGGGCTATCTGTAATGGTACAGACATCCAATGTTGCTAGTATGTGTTCCCATTCCAGAGGTTCTAAGGCATCTTCGGAAAAAGGTTCCGGAATGTAATCCTTGTCCTCAATAGCTCTTTCTAAGATGCATTCGACTCTTTTTAAGCTCCCACAATGTGAAGCTCCACACATCCATAGCTCTTTTTTCTGCCCTAACCATGCTGGGAGTTTGGACCCTGCCAATGTAGCTAAATCAAACTCTTCCACTGGTGTCTGGTTCACATCCTTATAACTATGGTCTTTTAGGTATATTTTGGTTGTAGTCTCCCCACGTCTGAGGTATATGTGGTCGTAACCCCAATCCTGGACCATCTTTAATTGTCTCATGAATGGTCTTCCCAAGATGATCTCGTAATTGTTCTTTTTGTCGAAATCAACTATTGCAAATGTATGCTCATACTCGATTCCGCAAGAGGTGACGATTAATTTTTCTAAAAGTCCTAGAGGCTTTTCCATGAACCCATCTGCCATTTGCAATTTCATTATGGTAGCTCTCAAAGCCGGTTTTCCCCATTTTTCCAGATTTCTTTAGTGGCCATAGCGACTCCCGCTCCACTGTCAAGAATAGCTTTGGATACTACTCCTTGAAATTCTACTGGTAGTGTGGTATTTCCATCTTCTCCCTCACAATATTCTCCAACCTTGTTTAAAGGTACTGGCCTAGTGTTTATTGAGGCTTGTCCAATTCTCCGATCCCTTCTTGAAGCTTCGAGGTAGGGACTTTTACTCCAAATTTTTCTAAGCATTTGCCTACGGTGGTCCACATGTTTGCTCGTAACCTCAAGAGTTCGGCTAACCTGATTGTGCATGCCACAGGGGTGGACAATAACTCAATCAACCCTTGTGAATCCATCACTCTGTTGGAAGAAAGTCTTTGAGATGGGATTTCTCTCACCTCAGACTTAGCTTCATACTCCCCTAGGTAGGAGGGTAGAGTTTTTAGCGAGTCTGGTTGGCTATGCCCCGAACTAATTGAACCCTGGTCCCCCCCTTGTGAATGCATATCAAAGTTCATTTGTGATCTTGCCTCAAACTCTTCAATGGGAGGTAAGATCTCATTTTTCTCCTTTCTAGTGCTATTTATTTGGTGGTTCATCCTGTTAGCTTCATTTGCTTCCCGGATTTGCTTCCACAGGTCATCTAGACTACTACAATCCTTACCCATTTCTACCAATGTTTTAGGCTGGAAACCATCAATTGTCTCATCTGTTGTATTTGGCACTGTGATCGGTTCTCTCCTAAACTCAGAGGCAGTCGTGAGTCTCTCCTTCCTGTCTACTTGTTTCTCTAGAGTTGGTTTGATAGGGGTTGGAGCTGGTACCTCGTGCTAACTTGCAGGTTTACCAAGCGGATTTTCTATCAAGGATTGGACATTTTCAATCATCTTTCGACACATTTCCAACCTCTACTTTTCTATTTCTGCATATGGATAAGTCATCCATCTTTGCTCTTGGTTTTGGTTGAATTTGAGTCTGGCTTCGTATGCTTTTAAAAGTGCGTCCAGCTGCTCATTTACTTTTTCTACCAGCACTGATCCTCCCGATCCTGCACTTTTGGGTTCTACTATTTCTTTGGCTCCTTTGGTTGTAGCAGCATGTGAACTTAAACTAGTTAGATCCTCTAACCGCTCCAATCTATCCTTTGTGTGTTTTAACTCCTTGGATAGAGTTGTTTGCTCTCGTTCTCTCCTGGCTTTCATACGCGCCTTTCTAGCTTTCTAAGTGCTTCTCTGATTTTTCATTTCTGCACTTGGGGCATCAGTCTTTGGCTCTTCAATTATGGGTTCATTTGTCATTCATTGAGCTTGTGCTCGTGTCACTGCCTGAATAGGTATTACTGTCTCGTTTTCTGACCCTCCATTGGAAGGCACTGCTTCCAGCATGTTCAAAGTAGTTTTTTCTCCTTTGCTCGGGTTCTTAGGGCAATAAGGAATCAAGTGAGTAATTCCACACTCGGTGCAATAGGCGTTGACTCTAATGATTTCATCGTGAGGACAATCCCTTGGCCAATGATCTCCGCCACACTTTTAGCAGGGTCCCTTAGGCTGTTGAGGTGCTCCTTGAGCTCCTCTCTGTTGGTACGCATGCCTCTGCTTGCACATGCCTCCGTTGGCTATGAACAACAGTGTTCGTTCATCCAAGTTGTATCTTCCTTCTCCTGCTGCCTGTGGAGCTGTTTTGGTGGTCCTGTACTTCCAATCATGCTCCAAGGTTCTGGCGTTGGGGGTTCTTCCGGTGGATAATAGACAAGATTTGCTGCATATCCATTAGAATCTTTGTAATATGCATGAGGACAATCCATATCCATTGGAATCTTTGTAATATGCATGACAGGATTTGCTGCATATCCATTGGAATCTTTGTAATATGCATGACTCTAATGATTTCATCGTGAGGACAATCCCTTGGCCAATGATCTCCGCCACGCTTGTAGCAGGGTCCCTTAGGCTGTTGAGGTGCTCCTTGAGCTCCTCTCTGTTGGTACGCATGCCTCTGCTCGCACATGCCTCCGTTGGCTATGAACAACAATGTTCGTTCATCCAAGTTGTATCTTCCTTCTCCTGCTGCCTGTGGAGCTGTTTTGGTGGTCCTGTACTTCCAATCATGCTCCAAGGTTCTGGAGTTTGGGGTTCTCCCGGTGGATAATAGACAGGATTTGCTGCATATCCATTGGAATCTTTGTAATATGCATGCATAGGTACCAAAGCCTTCTCTTCTGGCTCGTTTACCGTAGGTGTGTTGCTTATGCCGACCGGTCGTAATCCTAGTAGGGGTGGTTGTTGCCCCAATACTAGTTGTGGTCTTTCAACACCTATAGGTCCTGATAGGTTGCCTGCTTGATACCTAGGCATCGGTGGAAGTTGAGGAGATGCTACCTGAGCTTGGGGAGCATAAGGTCGCTCTCTCACATATTCCTTGTTATAATAACATTCCTCCATCACATGGTTTGTCCATTTTTGTTCAATAGCACACCACTTGGGTTGCTTAGCCTGAGGCTTGGCATACATATTATTTTTTTTTAGCACTTCCTCCACAAGCTGCTCCTGGCTTACAGCTACTTCTCCTTTCGGTGTTGTCTTAGCGGACTTGCTTCCACTTTGTTGTGAAGATGAATTGTCATCAAGATCCTTGAATTCACCCTCCTTGTAGACCGCACAATTGTCTACAAGGTAAAGAGCCTCCTTAGTTAACTCATTTAACGTCGTGCTCCTCTTCATATGTAAGTCCTTTTGGAGATTTGCGTTCCTTAGTCCTTGAATAAATATAAGCATAAGTCTGGACTGAGTTTGCAGTTCTTCCACAGGACAGAACTTCACATATCTTTTTAATCGTAGGGTTGCCTTTCGCACAGATTCCCCTTATTTCTGTTTGAATTTATGGATTTGTGAGACTGTATTATGAGCTATCCCCCTTTGTGAGAATTCCTCAATAAAAACTCGTCAAAAACCTCCTCCATAGACTTGAAATCTCTATGCTCCACAGAGTCAAACCAAGTAGCGGCATCCTCTTCTAGGGTAAGTCCAAACCCTGCAAATTGAGTAGGGAAGTCCAAAACTTCTTCAGCTCTAATTACACGCACAAAGGCTGCTACATGATCCCTAGGATCTCTGTTTCCCGTGTATTTCATTTTTGCACCTGAGAAGGTCTAATTCTACGATGGTCTACAATTCTCATCATTGGTTCTCTTCGTCCTACTCGATATACCTCCTCTGGCCTTCGATAGTGGGAGGGTTCCTCTCCAAGAGGTGCTCCCAAGCCAATTTTTGACGGTTCTTGCAAGAGGTGGTTCATCTCTTCGAACTCGTTCTATGGGTTGTCTTCCGAGCTCTGTCGACTCTTGAGTTTTTGGCTTACTCTCGCCTTGATACTGGGAATAGAGTGGTGGTTCTTGTAAATCTCTTAGCCCTCTTGCGGCTGGATAACCATCTCTATTTCGGTTTTGTTCTAATGTCGCACTTTGTTGAAGCCATGCCTGCAATGACAGTTGGGTTGTCTGTTGGTTCTGGTAGTTGAATGTATGTTGTCGGTTAGAATGTGATGTTGCGTCGTACTCTTCTGAAAATGGATTTGTTGATTTGCTAGGGGTATAGGTGGACCTTGGTACTTCTTCGGGGACATATGTTGATGTTTCTGGAACTGTTGTCTTTTCTACTCCTCTGGGAGAATTCATTTGTATTCTCGGCTGTACCTGTCAACAAAAATGATATCCTTCCCCATAGCAATTTCATAAGAGAACAAGTAAAGAACCTTGTCTTTGCTTAATTCATTTGGGTAGGGTTCTTTGCATCGAAAATAAGAGACTACTCCCTCACTCTCATGCTTGTAAATTCCCACATTCTCATTATAGGTAAGGACCGTGGTTGTTTTTTTATCATACATAAAAAGAGCTCCAAGTCGATCAATTTTTGGAGGCGGCTCTTTAGCCTCTGAGACCATTTTTCCTTTTGCCACATTATCTCCATATCTGTTGTAATCCTCAGGGTTACTAACTATCAGAGATAGTGGTTCCCCTTTTCGTCTTGGAATCTATCTCCATTATCATAGACTCGAATTATCTCCAGTCTCTGAGAAGGTCTTTCCTCTATACAAATACACTTGCATCCCCGATAGTCAGAATAAACTAGGGCTCCCCTAGAGTTTGTTCCTTCTAAGAAGATTATAGTGAACTTGGCATCGTTCAAAGGGTTTTGGGAGGTACTTCCTCCTAGCATTGGACCTTCACCGGAGAAATCTCCTGGCTGTTGACTACCCATCATGAAGAAGGACTTATCTGATGAAGTGTCAGTATCACTACCCTCCTCAATGATTGGGGCTAATGGATCTAGCCTTGCCTGGGTACCACTTTCTTCAGTGGATACTAAGCTACCCTAATCACCTGCCACTTTTTGGTCTCTAGGAATGTGTCTTCCTGATCTTAAATTCATCAACTTAGCAATGCAATTTATCACAAATCCAACCACTCACATGGTAAGGAATCAGTTTCCGCACAACTTCTTGCCTTGCCCCGGTGAATATACCTGTACACAAGCGTTTGATTTCGGCAATCGAATCAAAGCATTTAACCTCTAGAGGTGGTCTTAGTAATGATCGGTATAACTGGAGGGTTAAACTCAACCACTACTGTACTCTATATACATCGGATGTTCTTGATTAAGTCTGCTAATCTGGAACTGTACTTTACCCGAGTGTTTGTCAGTCTAGAGCTAAAGTCTTAATTCCGTCGTTGCTCCGTCAAAAGGTCAAACAAGGTCCAATTTCACTTCTGAAAGAAGTTCTGGAACTCTTAAGTCAATTGGAACATCGCTCTATGTCCACAGTCAGATTTTGACTTCAATAAGACCCTGTAGACATCCTACGCATAGTATGTCTACCTGCTCTGTTTTGGCTAAAATTTGCACTATAGATTCCCCTTGATGTGCTGAGTCCACAGTTGTTCTCACTTTTTGATTTGGAGACCTATAAGCTGGTCAACTGATCAAAAATATGCTCCAGCAGCCTGATGTTGATCTGATATTTCACCAGTCAAATCAACTCCAATTTGGACCAAAATTGACTAGGAGGCTTGCCTAAGGCTATACAACACCCTGCTATCTCCACAGTTAGATTTTGATATCAATATCATGTCTTAGACATACTACATGTAGCATGTCTAACTGCTCAAAATTGCTCCAAATTCAAACCACAGACTCCTCTTTAGGTGTTGATCACTCTAGTATGCTCACAGTTGGATTTGGAGTGCTAAATCATTGTGAACACATCCTACGCGTAGGATGTATAAGTGCTCTGTTTGACTCCAAACTTGAGCCACAACTTCCCCTTGATGTCAGCAACCCAATGCTATGCTTAGATTTTAGTTTGGATTTCAAAAGACCCCAAATTTAGCTATTCTAGCCTTTTTTAGTCAAAAATGCTAAAGTATGCTTTAAACCCAAGTTTCTCACCCAATTGAGATAAAACCTTTCTCATGCACTCAATAAATCATGTAGATCATGCTCATGAAGACATCGTATGGTTTTGGTCTTAAAATAATGCCTTGGCACAATTTGGGTAGGATGTCTGGCAATTCCTTTCTTTTGGCCTTATCTAGTCAAGATATGGTCAAGTTCCCCCTTACAAGTGAATATAGGGTAATTGCTACCTTCTAAACACACTGGTCAACTCAGATTTTCAAAATTCTCACCAGAACACCCTGTAGACATCCTACGCGTAGGATGTCTACTGCTCCTTTCTCATACTAAAGTGCTACTTTGCCTTCCCTATGCTCTCAGCAAGTGCCAATATGCCTTACAAGTGTAAAAATATGCAAATTTCTCTCAATTTAAACCTTTTCTGAACTTTTAAGTTTTTTGAGTCCGCCTTTTAGCTTTTGGGCAATCCAATAAGGGAAAAACACTCAAGTTTATATGTTACTAGGGTGAAACCCACCCTCTGAACACACAGGTGACCTCAGTTTCCCCAAATTCCCTGCCAAAAACCCCCTGGAGACATGCTATGTGTAGGATGTCTACTGTCTTAAATTTTAAATTTTTTCTAACAGAAGTACTCCCTATGCTCTGTATACCTCTCCACAATACTCCCAAAAAAATTTGGACTCCAAAATAGCTTCCAAACACAAGTTTCGTTCTTTCCTACTTAGCGTTTTCTACTTTCTGATGAGCCTATCAGCAAATAAGACATTCATAAGATGCTCTAGATCAGCAATCATGATATCCTACTTACCCTACTCCTACTCATTATGTGAGATGATGATTTTTAGTGCTTCGGTTGCTTCCTGGCCTCGCACGGACTCTCAAGCTCACCTAACACCGCATCTACCACCCTAATTCCTCTCTACACCACAACTTAACTAATACCTAAAACTACCTATGTCAGAAGATCTAGGTCTGATCCTATCTAAATGTAAAATAAGACTCTAGCAAGCCAGATAATCCCTATCCTCAAGGACTAGTCTCGGTCACCTACCTAGGGTTTTCGTCCCCGGCAACGGCGCCAATGTTGGCGGATACGTGGCGACGGACGTCAACACATCGAGAACTCACCTAACAAGATTTGTCAGCTAAGGACGAAGCTCGACCCGCAGGCGCATGGAAGCAAGCATAGGGTGTCAACCTACACTCGATCGACTATTGACTACTTCCTACAGAGGTCTCTACCCGATGTCTAATTTACAGCCTTCAAGAGTACACAAAAGGAGATTTCCTACAACGCTTTCAAGAGCCTAATACCCATCAAACGTTCTTGAAATGCTACGGAACTTGAGGGAAATCCTATTAACACCAATAGGTCACTCTCCCTAAGGTCCTTGACCTAAAACCCCAACCCTAAACACCCAGTGCAAAATTGCATAGGATGTCTGGTCGAAATTTACAGGTCGACGTTTTCTGAAACTAACATGCCTAATGCGTAGCTCTACTTTTTGCGAATGCGTGGATATGCTGAAATGCGAAAACAGACATCCTATGCTCACCGAATCACCAGAAATAGCTTGCGGGTCAATCTCGTGAGGCCGGGCTGTACATCGCAATGTAGGTGTTGACGCGTAGCTCTCTCCGGGGGCAACATGCTGCACTTCTATGCACTCGATTCCGACCACCAGTGTGCACGTCGCGTCAAGATAAACTCTCACTCTCTCTCATACACAGAATGTGCTTCTCACAGACACTTATGAAAATGACAAAAGGGTTTTTTGCATTAAGGTCAAAAGTGGTATAAATACCTTACAATCTCAAACCCTAATGTTCCAATTTAACCATTTACTAAGTCTAAATGTCAAAAACGGGATACAATTTGGAAGCTTCTGCAAGCCCCACTATTTACAAAGGTGAAATGACGGTTTCTTCTCAATTAAGGAATGGTCACAAAGGAAATCAGTATCCCGCCGGGCAATCATCCTCCGTTGAGTGTGTCCAGCCGCTAACAGCTAGATACGACCAAAAGCATAACAATCTGATGCATAAGATGCATGGCGAGAGCCTGAATGAGTACGACTAGGCAAAGGTGCATCCAATTTACCGTCACGCAAAGTGTGCACCGGCCATTTTGGCATACCTCTAGCCTGCTCATTTTCAGCCCTTTCCTCATCAAGTGCATCATGTACATCTGCATCAGTAATAGGCTGATCTAAAACATTTTCAGAAACCCCCATAGGTTGTACATTTGCCTCATTGGAACTTACATTTGTATTTCCACCACTGAAAAGAGGCAACAAAGTGTCATAAATGTCCTGTGAGCTTACATTACTGTCTCTAGTACATGACAGCAAGGTCTGAACAGAATCTTCCACAAACACTACATCCCGAGAAACCAGAATACGTTTTGTTTGCGGATGATACAACCTGTAACCTTTGCTTTCAGCACTATAACCAACAAAAATACATTTGACAGCCTTATCATCCAATTTTTTGTGCTACACTTGTGGCACCAAAGCATATGCCAAACAGCCAAAAAAACACGCATGTGCTCAATAGAAGGCTTTCTATCATGCCATGCTTCATATGGAGTAATAGACTACAAAGCTTTCGTAGGACACTTGTTAAGTACATAAGTGGCACACATGATGGCCTCAAGCCAAAAAGAATGCGGCAAAGCTTGACTTTTGACCATACATCGTGCCATTTCCGTCAGTGACCTGTTTTTCCTCTCAGCAACACCATTTTGCTGAGGTGTATAAGGCATTGTACATTGGTGTTTTATCCCACAACTAGCCAGAAATGCATTAAATTCATGAGACATATACTCCCCCCCTCGATCGGAACGGAGGGTACCCATAGTACATTTCGAGACATTTTCAGCCATAGCCAAAAACTGTTTGAAGCACATAAAAACTTCGGACTTCGCTTTAAGCGGAAATACCCATGCATGCCTAGAGTAATCATCAATGAAAATCATGAAGTACAGGTAATTTCCCAAGGACGGAGTTTGCATGGGCCCACAAACATCACTATGCACAAGCTGCAACTTGCATGTGGCCCGAACTGAACCATCCTTTGGAAATTTAGAACGCTGCATCTTACCCAAAATACAGCCTTCACAAACATGTTTGATAGGTGCTTCAAGAGGCGGCAAAGAAGCAACCATATCAGATTTTTGCAAACGCAGCAAACTGGCAAAATTCAGATGATCAAAACGTACATGCCAAAGTTTTGCATCTGAAATGGCCCTTGAATCTGCAACAGCATTTGCAAAATTTTGTCCACACTTGTCATACAAAGTGAGCTTATACAACCCACGGCACAAAAGCCCAGATGCAACAATTTCATCACCAAAACTAAGATCATGAACTGTACATTTGTCATCCACAAATTTGAATACAAGTCCAAGTCTAGCAAGTGCGGATAGAGACAAGAGATTCTTCTTGATCCCAGGTACATAAAGTGCATCAACAAGTGTGAAGGAGCTGCCATTAGCAGCAATGAGCACAATCTTTCCAACTCCCTGAACTGGATAAGAGGTGTTGTTGGCACAAGTGACTGAATTCCCATGAGGGACAGACTCGAGAGAGGTTAAAAAAATCATGATGTGAGGTAATGTGCTTGTAGCACCACTGCCGAAATACCACACATGTGAATCTGCAGCAATTGACAAGCATGCATCATGGACAGCAGGATTGTAAGTGCACTCTGTGCTAATAGCCCATTCTGCATCAACATCAGCAACACAATCTCCTTTCACAGAAGACTCAACAATGGCTGCATTTGTAGTGGAACCAGCATTTGCAGTGGAACCACCCTCTTTCTTCTTAGCCTCTTTGGCCTTCAACTTAGGACACGACTTGATCAAGTGATCATTGGCTTTACAATACTGGCAATGCATCTTTTTTCCCTTATCACCAGAATTTCCAGACGAATTGCTGCTAGCAGAAGCATTAGGAACAGATTTTTTGCCACTCGCAGCAAAACCATAAGAAGTGGCTGCATTGCTGTTACCACCCTTTCTTTGAGAAGCAATAAAAGCCTGTTCAACTGCACGTTGTCTAGTCTTGCTTTTTCAAGAAAGTGACTCTTGCAACAGCAATGTGCATAATGCATCAAACTTGACAACTTCTGGATTTCCTTGGGTCATAAGTCTCCAAGTACTAGCAAAAGTCTAGTAAGAATCTGGTAAGGCATCAAGAACAGTCTGCACAAGGGAACTGTCTGAAATAACTTCACATGTAGAAATAAGTTGCTCATTGATATCCTTGACACTAGCAAGGAAAGTTTCAATATCATCTTCCTCATGCATAATCTTCGAATCTAGCTCTTTACGCAGCAAAGCAATTTTAGCCTCATTGCGGCTTATAAAGTGACCTGCTAGAAAATCCCAAGCCTGTTTTGCAGATTTTGCTGAACGGATGTGAGGAACAATGGTGCGCTTCATAGACAACGTAATCAATGCATGAGCTTGCGCATCCTTAACATCCCAACGAGCTTGTTCTGCCGTAGGCAAAACAACTCTAACAGCTGCAATCCTTGCAGCAAGACCTGCAACATCCTCAACATCGCCTACATCCTCAGAACCAAGACGTACATCAATGCCCTGCACAATACCCGCACAATATCCCAGACGTCCTTTGACACAACAATGTGTTGCATCATATAATCCCACATAGGGTAATTTTCCCCATCCAACCTATCCTCAGCAGTAAACATCTTGAACACAGCTGTGTTGTTGTTGTCAGCCATGGTAAATGTTGCACCTGATGTGAAAACTGCCCGAAAATAGGAGAAACGGAGCAGGAACAACACGTGCTATATAGCACAACCCGTATAAGACTGTAAGGCACCTGTTATACAGAAAACGGCACTGACAAAAATTCTGCACAAAATGACGAAATAGCATGTGCAGTACTGCATGTAGTGGAAACGGAGGCCGAAATGAGCCCGAATCAGAAATCTGAGCAGACTGAACTCTATGAGCTCACCCAAAATATTTGTCGACCTACGAACGCTCGCCAAAGCTCACTGAAATCGGAGAAAGTGAGCAGGCGTGTACTGGAGCAGCTGGCGACTAAGCCCGAGAGGACACAACCTGCTCTGATACCAATTGTTGGAATTAGGGTTGCAGAGAAACGCACACAACTTGGAGAAGATGAAGGAAGCTCAAGGAACACAGTAGAGAGTGTGTTACTTAGTGTGCAATGGAAAGATAAATAGCCCTAGTGTGATGGGCGTATATACAATGCTCGGGGGGAAAAACCTCCTAAAGAGGGAAAAAATGCCCCGGCGGTCCTAGTGTGTTCACACACATCACTACCACATGTATATGATAACATTTGGGAAAACCAACTTAGTCTACTAGTGATGTTTCTACCACTAGTAGTGCTCTAGAGAGAGCAGAATCTAGCAGTCAGGCAGTGAGGAGATCTATGTGTGTATTGCATGCACCTGAGAGTTTTGAGCCAAGATTGGACTGTGTGTTAGTCATTGACTATGATGAGCCCACTTGTTACAAAGAAGCTATTCAAATAAAAGATAGCATGAAGTGGGAGCAAGCTATGCAATTTGAGTATAACTTAATTTTACCCAATGAGACTTGGGAATTGACAGAATTACCAGAGGGTAAACAAGCATTGCCTTGCAAATGGGTGTACAAGAAGAAGTACACGACAGAAGATCTTGAGCCAAGTATAAGGCTAGATTGGTTGTTAAAGAACTCAAGCAGAAGAAAGGAATACATTTTAACAAGATTTTTTCTCCAGTAGTCAAGATGACTACACAACACCTTGCACGTGGCTTAGTATCCATTGAGGACGTGGAATTGGTCCAAAGGGATGTGAAGACGGCATTTCTTCACGGCCGGGGATCTTGAAGAGGATGTCTACATGAAGTGCTGAGAAGGTTTTGACATCAAGCTTGAGAAGCCAATAAGGGTAAAGCTAGTGTGTAGACTCAAGAAAACTTTGTATGAACTAATGCAAGGCTCAAGGTAGTGGTACATCAAGTTTGATAAGTACATTCAATCCCAAGGTTATGTACGAAGCCAAGAGGATCACTTGTTATACACAAGGAGGTTGAACGATGGTTCCCTCATCATTCTCGTCTTGTATGTAGATGATATGCTTATAGCCGAGAAGTCCAAATATGAGATTGCACTTCTCAAGGATGCCTTAAGCAAGCAGTTTTCCATGAAAGATTTGGGCGATGCACATCATTTTCTTGGTATGTGTATCAAGAGAGATCGTAAGCATCGTATACTTGAACTATCACAAGAAGAGTATATTCACAAGGTCTTGCAATGTTTTAACATGCAAGGGGGGGGAACATTGAGTACCCCAATGGCTGCATATGTAAAACGTAGCAACAATGACTGCCCCAAATCAAATGTTGAAAAGGCAGAGGTGGAAAAGGGGCCACATTCTTTGGTAGTTGGAAATTTCATGTTCACCATTGTTAGCGGGTGACCGGACATTGCGTTTGCAGTGGGAGTGGTCAGTAGGTATATGGAAAATTCAAAAAAAAAGCACTAGGAAGCATTGGGAAGTACTGAAGCATATCTTGAGATACGTCAAGGGTTCAGCCAGCAAGTGCTTACACTCTGGGAACAGTGACGCATCCATAGTTGGATACACTGATTCTGATTATGCAGGTTGTGTGGACACTAGGAGATCCACATCATCTAGCTACGTTTTCTTGTTTGCCAGAGCGACAATCTCTTGGAGATCATGTCTTCAAAATTGCTTTTCATCTTCCACCATTGAGGTTGAGTATGTTGCAGTTTCCACTGCCAGCAAGGAAGCTATATGGTTATCTCGTCTAGTGGAAGACCTTGGTATACACCAGACTCAAGTGTTACATTGTGACAGCCAGAGCATGATTGTGTTAGCAAAGAACCCTGTGTTTCATGCCAAGTTAAAGCACATCAAGGTGAGGTATCATGTGATACGGGATAGCAAACGCATTGAGTTAGCCAAAGTTCACACTCATAACAACCTTGTAGATGCTCTTACAAAGAGCTTAGCCACAGAGTGGGCTACACATTGCATTGAGATGATGGGATTAGGGTGAAGCCTCATGATGATTCACATTGTACGTGCTTGTAGTAACATAGTCCACTTGGGCCACTATGGCCTTCAAGTGGGAGATTGTAAGGGTGCACGCCACACTGGCCGGGCGTTGCCCATTACTAACCTTATTCATTCTATAATACAAAGAATAAGGGGTTGTGGACTATAATCCACATAGAGCTCCACCACACCTTCATGTCTTGTTGCACTGCACTCTGCACTTGCCCTTGTATGCACACGCTCCGCATCATGCCTCGCCCCTCATAGGAAGTTGACATTTTGTCCCAACAAGGTAGTAGAGGATAGCAGGGAGGTGTCCGTGAAGGTTTTCATGGATGTTGGAACGGGATAGGTTGATGGAGGTGCGAGTGAGAAGAAGAGAAAGGACTTGAATGTGCAACAAATGAAAAGTGTGGCTTTTCTTATTTTATTTTCAACCCACCTCACAAGCTTCATCAAGCACAACTTTGTCTTCCGCTGGTAAGCCCAACAATTCAAGGATTTTTTGCTCAATTTCCTAGCAATGTTGTTGTATTAGTTATTGACTTTGCAGAGAATTATTCTTTTAAAATTCAGAATGAAATTCAATCAATGCATTGGTGGTCTACTCAAGTCACAATACTTGTGCACATCACTTATGTATGAAATGCGGCAGGTGGTGTTCAAAAGAGGCTACACTTTTACATATCATATGAAAAGCAGCATAATACATTGTTTGTACAACATTGTTTCATGCTTCATGACAAGTGGCTGAAACAGCATGGACATTGTTTGCAACACATTGGTTGTGGTCAGATGGTGTTGCTTCACAATTCAAAGCCCACAGACCTTACTATTTTATGTCCAGGTATTATCAGATGACAAGCTTACACATGATCATAACTTCTTAGCATCCATCCATGGAAAAGGAGAGAATAATGGGGTAGGGGTAGTCATTAAGAGAACCTTGAAACTTGAAGTATTGAAACCAGATTGCTGGCTTATGAAGTGTGCAGCTGATGTGGTCTTTTTTGAATGCAACTTTTTAGCCAAGAGGACGACTATCACAAGTGTAATGCACAGAGTGTTTTGGCTTATTGGCACAGATGATGTGCAACGCAATCTCCAATGGACTGTGAGCAAATTGTGGGCTCTTGCTCGTTTCATTGTGATGATGGATATTCAAAGGACAATCCATGCATCGTACACTTTTGAACACTTTCATGCTTTTGTCATCCATGTATGTCATGGGCTATGGAGAAGATGCAAAAATAGAATACACATAGAATAATGGAAATATGTTTCCATCAAACCACTGCCAAAGTCTGGTAATACAAAAAGGGATGATGAAGAGGATGATGAGAAGGAGGATGGATATTCAAATTCTATACCTGTGATCCAAGTTTCTAACCCACCACTGTATGAAGGGTGCCATGAAATTATGTGGAATGCTTTCCATTGGCGATAATTTTGCAGTCAAAGTAGTCAAGACTAAAGAGGACTTCTACCTTATCAAATGCACAAAAACGGTTATACCAAACGATGAGAGCACAAAAGGATAAGTGGCATAACAAGATTGTTAGGTGAGGGAAGGTTGTTGAAGGCTTCTACTATGGCCAAGTCAAAGGAAAAGCTGATACATAAAACCTAATGGATCAAACATCTCCAGTCATGATCTACTCACATCTTGTAAGGGCCATACGTTTCTCGATGGAGCATATTGCAAGAGTCCTTAATCAATTCAAGTTATCTAATGATCATATACAATAGCATGCCATATGATGATGATGAGATCCATGATGGTGCGTCCATGTTACTTGAAACACAATTCTAGAACCCCTAAGTGGGCAAGTGAATGCTTTTTTTCCTAGCTATAATACATCTTTTTCTCCTCATGATTTATTATTTTTCGTGTAATTCTTTACTTACTCAGTTGAGTATTTGAAATAGTTGTATGTCAAGCTCTATACCAACTTTTCCCTAACTAGTACCAAAATAATACTAACTAGTCAAGCTCTATACCAACTTGCCCCTAACTAGTACCAAAAGGGAGGTAACCAACACCAAGTGATGATAGCAGCACCAAAACTTTTATTGTAGCATTCTTTGCATAAGCTCATGTACCAAAAGGGAGCTAACCAGTACCAAAGTGATGACAAGCACTATCAAGTTTTGTACTTCATAGCTCAAGTTTGGTACTGAATAGCAACAAGTTTAATACTGCATAGCACAAAGTTTGATAATGCAGCATAGCACCGAATTTGGCACCGTTCTACCACCAAATTTTGTACTGAATGTCACCAAGTTTAGTATTGTGCTGACACCAAATTTTGTACATTTTCACCATTGTATCAACACCAATCTCACAAATTTCAAAAAATATGCTTTTAGACTACAGACCACTAGACAGCACAAGAAAAGACACTAAAGATCCAGATTCCAAGAAAATGTACAAAAAAAGTGGGTTTTCATTATATATTACGCGTTGTAATACAAAACTTCACCAAGTACAACAGTTCAAGTATCTCCTAGGTCAAGGGGATCGAATCTCTAAGAGTAACCCTCTATATGTATGAAGTAATCATCAACATACCTAGAATTATCATCTTCTATGTCAAAGAATGAATTCTTGCGAGTGTACGTTGTTGAATAATGATCACGTATCCATCCAAAAGACCACGATAAAATGAGACCAAGTAAAAAAATGTATTCTTTATCTACCACCACAAGGTAGTTTGATTTGATTGCAAGACAGTTCGCATAGTTATTTCTGAGTGACTTGTATCTACAGTCATCCATCAGAATTGTGTTGCAAGATTCAAAATGTGGGTGCCTTGTCCACATTGTTCGTAGATTCTTCAAGAAATTAGGCTTTTCGGACACTTTTTTGGCATGTGTGTCACGACCGCCATACTTTGCCGCTAGGTGTCACAGTCTTCTTGGGAGAGTACATCTACCATGCCAAAAGGAGGTTAGAATTATGCATACTTAACCTCTAAAACACTCAAGGCTCACACGAGTTACCTGCAAAATACTTATGCCTCACATTTTGGGGAAGCAAGAGTTCAACATATCTATCAATTGTTTCCTTTTACAGTAGGACCACAAAATTATCTTGGCTTTCTTTTTAAGAGTTAGTATGAACTTGTCAGCATTTGGTCTTACAAGACAAATCAGTGAGCTATAGACATTGACGATCTGTGGTTGGAATTGCTTGTCCATAACCCAAAGGCCTTTTGGAAGCTCACTACAGATTGTCAATAACACCCCATTGAGATCAAGCACAATCAACCGCCCAGGTTTAGCAGCCACATCAGCCGCAAGCGTTTTGTTTGCCGGTGGCTCATCTAGCCACCAAGATTTTACCACAATACCAACAGTCCAAATGAGTGGAGGCAAATAGAGAGTGAGATCATCATATCAAAAAAAGAGAGCTGGTATGACACCAAAAAGTACCATATTTGGTACTCAATAGTGCCAATTTGGTACTGGTACTAAATAGTATCAATTTGGTACTGTATTGTGTAGTACTTAGTTTGGAAATGAATAGTAACATTGGAACACAATTACAAGCTGAAGGCAGCAAAATACCATAGAGAGAACATGAGATGAAAGACAAAGACCAAAAGTTGAATTGATTTAGTGAAATGAAAAGCACATTGTGCAAAATACATAAGCTTGTAAGAAGGGCTGTAGTTTTCATGCATAAGACAACTGGCCATGGAAGTGGTTGCACTTCTTTCTTTGCACACAAAAAAGCTCCGATCGGGTTGTCAAATCACTAGAATCACCTATCAGATTTTGTACATCATCAATAGTAGTTGGATCCACACCGTCATTGATGTTGTCTACTTTTGCATCCTTTGCTACCACCTCCTCCTTGGCATCCTCTGTTGCCACTTCCTCCTTGGTATCCTTGGCTCCGTCCCTATTCTTCACATTGCATGCCTTCCCCTTTCTGCCACTTCCCCCTTCTTGGCATGTGCCCCTTCCCCTTTCTTGGCATTATCTACCCCTTCCCCTCCTTAGCATCCAGCCCCATATTGGCATCCCCCTCATCCTCCTTCTTGGCTTCCACCCCCTGCTTGGCTGTGCCCCTTTAGGTTCTTTCACTCCCTTGTTGGCTGTTATACCTTTCCCTTGCTTGTTCTCATCCTCGCTAGTGATTTGATCTATAGGCTTTGTGTCAGCAGCATCTGATCCGGTAGCATCCAACACCACTATGTGAGGGACTTTACCTCCCACATTTTCTTTAGTCTTTCTAGCATCTTTGTCCTTAGAGTCACTGTTTCCTTCACTGCCCCCCATGGTATCACAGTGTTGTCCCTTCTCAGTCTCTTTCCCTTCCACACTACCATACTTTAAATCATGGAGAACATACCCTATCTCTTTAGTAACCTCATCCTCGTCCCATAGAGTAATTGCAGCAGACTTTGTGGCACCTTGCTCATCCTTGACCACCTCTCTGTTTCTTCCACTAGGCCCAGTTGGTGCAGCAACCTCTTCCTCTGCAAAAACAAAAAAAGACGGCACATACTTACAAACATTCTCACATTCGGTGCAGGTAAGCATATAATTTGCAAAACACGTGCATACTTACTCTTCACAACATGATGCCCACTGACCAAGACTTTGCCACCTCTGAGATTACATAGTACAACCAGGTTTGGCACAATGATCCCTACTTTGTAACAAAGCACTAAAGTAAAGGGGGTGATATTGATGTCGACACTAGAGCATAATGGTTCCAACAACCCCTACAAACTCCAACAGCTCACCACATGCAACACACACACACCAAGCATGTGGATCATACCCACCAAATCAACAACCTGGGACCTAGGATATAACATGAATCTCTTCCCAAGCCTAATATCGGCAATCATCTTCTTCACAAAGAGGGTGTGGCCTTGTGCTTCGCATACCCAAATTAGTACCCAAAAGCTAGTAGGCAGTACTGAAGGCATCATACTACCAAGTAGTACCAAAAACTACCAAGTCATCAATGACAAGAGACAACCATGAACTACCAAAAATAGAACCAAATCAGGACTACGAGCTACCAATTAGTAGCGAAAACATAAGAAAAGAAACCAACAGCCACCAAAATAGCATTGTCAAAAGCTACCATAACTACATCAAACCACCAATCCCACCAAAACGCCATTGATAGAAAACAACCATAAACCACCAAAGGGGAAACCAGAGTAGTACCAAAAGCTAGTTATTAGTACCAAAAGCATATAAATATACCCAAGACAAAAAAACTACCCAAACATAACCAAAACTACCAAAACAACCTTGTTAGATCCATGTCATAAACTACCAAAGTATAACCAAAACCTACCAAAAGATTTCAGTAAGGGTTTAGAGATACTAACAACACAACCAAAACTACCAACACAGAAAAATCACCAGACTACCAAACGTTTAAAAACAACATGATAGAAGATACCAAAATAAGAAAGTAGAGCCAAAAAGACCCAATAGATACCAGTATGAACAAAACCTACAAAAATAGCATAGACAAAATTCAAAAAATCTACTTGAAGCTACCAATCTACCTAAAATATGCAACTACCAAATAGAAGCAAGAGAAAAAAACACTGAAAAAACTACCAAAGCAAGATTTATAGATACTAAAAAATACCAAGAGCTTTCACGAATACACAAACTACCAAAAAAATTCAAGACTATACCTGCCAGAATCTACCAATACTAAAAAAATTAATTGAAGTACCATAAACCATTAAATATATTAGAACTACCAAAGCATCAACAAATAGAAGTTATTAACACTACCAAACGCTACCAAAAATTCCAAAACCACTTTCGCAAGGCATGAATGTCAAGAATTACTTATTTCATATCAACCTCCTTCTCAAGTTTCTTCATGTCCTTGTTGTTTCCAAGTCGGTGAAGCATGCGCCGATTGGATCCCAAATCAACCTCCACCTCTTTGATGTCCTCATCATTGCAAGGGTTTTCTTGCTTTAGTTTTGCAAGGTGCACTTCATGGTTCTCTGATTCATCTTTTATCCACTTTTACAACAATGTTGGAACCCTCTACTCTCAAAAAAGTTTCCTTGTTCTACTGCAGAGCTACTCTAAACTCTTTTAGCCTATTGGATGCAGTTGCACATGTCTAAGACACTTTCTTAACAATACTTTCCAAGTCTATAACATAGTCAGATATTCACACGTGACGTTGTGGGGGGTCTACCTATGTACAGAGATTACGACCACTTTACGTAACGCAGGGCTTCTTAATAGATTATGGGTGGCCTTTGTGGGAAGCAACATTTGCCCTTCATCAAGTTCAACCTTTCGCTCCAACCCTCCCGGGCAGCTGGCACACATATTGAGTACACTCTCTCCAAACCTCGCCCATGCGACCTTGGAACGTAGGGTCCTTTGTTGTCGCATGGCATTTCTGAAAGCCAAGTAGAGCACAAAATTTGAAGTGATCTCCCCACAAGATGGAGGGGCTTGGTATCCCTTGTGGAACAAGAATCTGCAATGGTATCATCAAGGGGGTCTTCTTCCATAAGATCCTTTGAAAGCACACCCTCCATGCTCAGACCATACTCCTCATGAAGCTCTTTGTCTGTATAGCAAAACTTTGTCAAAAGAGGGTATCCCTCCATTTTTTTTTCTGTTGCAGTGTGGAAACACGAAGCTCATTGAACATGCCCTCATTCTACCAAACCAAATACCTAACCATGCTTCGTATATGCCTTTATTTTGAAGACATTTCAGTAATGTAAAAAGCAACACAGAGATTTTGAACTGCTCTTTATCACATGGATGACCTTGCCAATGCAACAATTGGTCCTATAAAGTGCCTTATTTTATATGTTAACCTTCAATACCCTACAAAGCTTTAAATTTATGTTTGGCTCATAGCACATGTACTTGTATGCATGCAATGCAAAAAAAAAAAAAAAAAAAGCACAGCTCTCAAGATACTAGACATACACTTGCATGCATGCAATTAAGAAGAAAAAACATGGGGCTCGAAACCTTAAAACCTTCAAATGACAATAGCTACCTTTCATAAAATAATATCAAATCCAGTGACACAACACAACATTGTACACATGCAAAGGAGAAACACCAACCTCTCGATTTTGTAGATGAATGAGTCTCATCCTCGCCAAAAACCACTCTAGACTGAGCTGATTTCTCAACAGAGAAGCTCCCCTTGCTAGCTCTTGTGTTTGGGGTGTTGATGCTCTGAGGATATTTTATATCTGTGAGGGGGGACCTTGCATCCATGGTCTTAGGCTTCTTTTCCTTGTCTAGTGATGCCCTGGCAACAGCCTTCCTCACAGGCATCCTCATAGTGGTGATGGCGCACGACCGGAGACCTCGCTAGTTCGCGGTGCAAAGCCGTGAGAGAGGTGCAAATCCTTTGCTCAAAAAGGCTTGACGCAAGTGTTGTCTATGAGAGAGGTGTGAAGCCGCTGCTTGACAATACCAAGTGTTACTTCACTGACACAGGATAGACAATGATAGCCTCAGTCACACAAATTCAAACGTACAACTCCCATCCATGATTGCCCCACCCACGTTTTCTTTCGAAAATTGTTGTTTCAAATTTTTATACATTCCCTCCTAGAGTGATTTAATTTAGAGGACAAAAAAGGTTCCCTCAAAAACAACTTAGACATATGTAGAAGTACCAACTAGGCGGAAACAAAAAAGGTCCTTTTTTGTACCACCAATGCATTATTTTAGCCTTAAAGAGAATAAATAAAGGAGAAACTCAATTCCAAGGGAAGGTACATTAGCAATTACTTCTAATAATAAAAATGTTTCAAATGTGGCGGAGAGGGACATATAGCCAAGGATTGCTACATATCCAACGCTTGTAGCATTTTGTCAAAACAAGGTCTATCCTCCTTCCAAGTGCTCGAAGAAAGACAAGGCAATACTAATAGCAATTCAAAGCCCATAAGGATACCAAGAACAAGAAGGAGAAGAATCTGGCAATAACCTTCATGTTTCTTGTGGCTATGAAAGTATGGAAATTCCTAACCTTCCTTTTTTTAGCTTTACCTCTTTTAGTGTATCTTGTTGGAGATTTCTTGGAGTATCATAGTCTCGGTCTTGCATGCATTTTTTCACGAAGAGTTGTTTTGCAGATTATCTCTTGGACTAGAGGTGTAGTCTCTCTTGGATTAGAGGTGTTTTTCTTGTCTCCCAATTAAAGATATTCTTTTGCTCGTGAATTGGGGTGTGTTCTTTCATTATGTCACTTGTGATAGTTTTAACCCCAAGGGGAAGGTTATTGGGATTTGTGGGCTTTATTAATTTTCTTGGTATGTAACATCCCCTAGTCTAGTGGATGCCTAGGGGGTAGGAATCATGTGCTAGCATGTTAAAAAGGTCCTTAGGAGTATAGGTTCCCATGTGGAGCATTTCTAGATGGTGTGGAATCACCTAGACTTACTAAAAGGGTGCATATAAAAGCCTCAAAAAAATATCCACAAGTTCTTTAGTGGATTTGGGTTGTGTGTGAGCCTTATATGATTTCATCCATGATGCCATAGGACATGCCTAGCCTAGTTCTATATAATGAGCCTCTTTGTACTCATTTTCAACCAATCTAGTTCATTATTTTGTGTCTACCTACACTCTTTACCAATTTTCATTAAGTAATTAGTATTTTAATTAGCTTGACATTATCATGAATTCAACACTCTCTAAACCTTTTAATCTCTACATTTTGTTCACCATCTTTGATTTGAGTATATTATTGTCTTTGTTTCTTAAATGCTGCAAATATTAGCATTTTGTTTGTGAATATAATGGGATTGACTGATTTGGACATGGTAGCACTCGCTTGGTGACATCAAAAAATTTCATGCATCATGTGGTGACTTCGCATTGTGACATCATACCTTTTCCTACATGTGATGTTTGTACATTTTTAATACTCCTTTATAAGTGAGTTTTAAGTCATTTTGATGTCACTTGAGTTTTTAAGCTCATTGCTCTTGAGGTCTTTCTCCCATCTCTATCTAGTGCAAATCTTCTTGTCATTTCACTAGCATGTTGTAGCATGTATGTCAACTACCCGCAACGTGCTTATTGCAAAATCTAGCTCCTCCACTTGGTAGAAAAGCTCCACCCTATGTTCAAAGGTTCAATTGACATGGCAACAACCACACACCTTCATGTTGACATCTTCTAGGAATCAGCAACTACATGAAGTGTAAGATCCTCGATTTTTGGGTCTCATTTAAAATAAGAAAAATATGTCCACTTCTTAAATTTTTGGTTTAGAATGCTTGTTTGAGAGTATTGTAAGGTTTTAAAATGAAAAGCAAGGTCGTTTTCATGTTCCAATAGGTAAGATGGACGTTTGATTGAGTTTTGAAAAAAATTGCTTCTTTTTAGCTTTTTCTTGCTTTTTGTGCTTTTCTATGTTTTTTGTGAAAAGCAAAGCCAGATGCTTAATCTACAATCCCATGGATGCTATGGTTCACTTTTGTGGAGATTTGCTTTTTGAGTGTTTTTCACACGATTTTCAGCATTTCATGTTTTTTGGTGCTTTTTGATGAAAAACGAGTTCATTTCCTTCTTTAGGTGGACAAAGAAAAGTCGTGGTTCAATTTTAGAAGATTTTACTTTTTTTTATTTTTATGTTAATTTTAGCTTTTAGTGCTTTTTGAATTTTTCAAAAGGCAATGTGCTTTTTGAAATGACCTAAACCTAAAAATAATATTTTTTGTCACCATTTGGGTATAAAATGGCCATACGGTGAAGTTACGAATTACATGGAATTTTTACAAGAATTATTTTTAAAAAGTGGCATTGTAAATATGGCGGGGTAGTACGGGAAATTTGTAACTAGAGTATCACGGTGCAGCATAGTCTAGTCACAGTCACATTAGTTGTCGGGATACAGTTTCAACTAATCAATCTCCATCAAAAATTGAAGGAAGGGTGAGACTTGACACCCATAAGCAAAGGCTTGTTTTTAGCAAAGTGCCCAAAGCATGAAGCTATATCTGGCTAGGAAAGGGTCTCTACCTTACTGGCTTGGGATTCTGGGACACACTCCACTTGGTAGAATTAGCATATAAGGAGAAATTCTACACAATTTTTAGTGCCGACAGTTGTGCTTACTACCGCAAGGCTATACGTACATATTATATCGAGTGGTGCAAGCTCTCCATCACCATCTCCATAAGAACTTCTCTCTCATTCATGGGAAGAAGAAATAGAATATTCTCTCTCTACTTGTTTACTATATTCTCTTCTCCTTTCACAGCGTGCATGCTCTCCATCAACTTCGTGGCGAAAATATTTATGTATCTCTCATCACAGCTCTCTTGCAGCAAATCAAGAAGCCTTCCGACCACTGGTAATCACTACTCAATCACAATAAGAAGCTCTAAACTCCAAGCTATCATCTCTTTCTCTCTCTGCTTTGCCTCCGATCACTGAGTAATCTAGACTCAACATTGAAGATGAGGTTGCCACCCAAGAACTTCCAACTACCACAAAGGGGCTACTTGCCTATGTCCTCAACCTCAACCACTCCCCACCACCTATGACTCGGCATCAAAGATGAGGTTTCCACCAAGGACCCTTAGCATCAAAGATGAGGTTGCCACCAAGGGGCCGCTTGCCCATGTACTCAACCACACCCCACCACCTTTGAGTAGATCAACGAACCATGGCAATCTACCAAGAAGATGCACGAGAGGCCCATTGGAAAATCTTAAAAACTCTAGAAAATTATCATGCATGAGCACACAGCCACTATAGCCCTTCTAGCCGATTTGTGAGTCCGTGCACCCTGTGGAGAACTCTACCCATGGTTGATGAGAAGAGGGATACTAGAGATGAGCCCCACTTTTGCATGGCAATGGCCTACACCATCCCCACCTCCTCTACCCACAAAAAGAGCCTGTCTAGCTCATCGCACTTCAAATCTCCGTTTTCCATGCAAGGCTCTAGGAGGAGTTTGCCAAGCAACCTTGGTTCAAAAAAAGGGGTTTTGCATGAGAAGGAAGAGAGAGCCCAGGGCCACTCAGCCAAGGTCCCTACCCCAAGATACCCCTACAGCTTGGGCCTCTCATTGCCCCACCTCGCTCAGCAAAGCAGCCCACTATAGTGCCCTAATCTTGTGGTGGGGTCACTATGATTAAAAAATTCATATCATGTGGGTTCATCACAATTTCACATACAAAAGGGTGTTGAAAAAATGACCTTTAAAAATAATTTATAGTTTGAATAGAAAAAGGGTCCCTTTTATTGGTGAAAAGTTAACAACTTAAGGTGTTTTATAAATAGTCCTTGAATGCATGCAATATATAGGTTTTATGTATAGTGACACACACACACACACACACACACACACACACAAAACACCCCCCCCCCCCCCCCCTCAAAGTGAGGCCCTAATCTAATGAGATTTTTAAAGCAAGATTGATCAAATGGAGACCAAAAAAGGCACAAGTTTTCCTCCCAAAACTACAAAAATTTAGAAATTTTGGGCTAATCTTTTAGCAAAGGATTTTTGTAAAATAGCCAAAAGGTCTCAAAGACCCTTGAAAAATCTTCATTGGACTAAGCATAGCCCTTGATTTTTTTTCCTTCAATGTAAACCTCACCAATGGCCCTCCAAAAGGCTTAGCAAACACAACAACTCTAGTTTAGTCTCAAAAAGAATTATCTCTTAGATCGAATCTCAGAAATAGCCAGGTAACTACCAAAAAACCGGACCCAAAATCGGCTCCACAATGGCGTACAAAGGTAGTGTCCATAACTTGATGTTCACAAATGAAACGTGCACAAATAGGCACCAAATGATATTATCCCCAAACATTCATAATATTGGGATTCTCTATCTCTCTACCTTAATGCATCTAGTCCCGAATACATGCATGTGTTTCCCTGTTTATTGATTCTCACTTCTCCTTGAACTATATATCATGGTCTTCAATCCTCACAATGTATTTCTTGTTAGGGTCTAGGCACATATGAGCTCCATGCCCATTCTCCACGTGATGCATCAAGATATGTTTGTACCTCATGGTGGTCCCTATTCCTAATTCAGATTAAGTTGATGGGGAGGTCGGGGCTAAGCTAGAGTCTAAGTAAGTGTCCGTGACTTCTTCACAGCATATAATTGCTAAAGTGAGGGTCAAAAAATAGCTTTGTTTGAGCTTCATATCTCTCTCTCTCTCTCTCTCTCTCTCTCTCTCTCTCTCTCTCTCTCTCTCTCACACACACACACACACACACACACACACACACGCGCGCACGCATTTATTCTTACACTTACTTAGCAGATAGTCTATCATGACCTAGCATAGAAGAGGGAAGCTATTAATTCCAAAATCTTTCTATTTAGATTGCTTAATCGTGACAATGTACTTATCTTCCGATCTGACCTCTCTTCTTGTCTGCAAGGCTACTTGATTCACATAATCACATGTTTCTGAGAGGAAGGTCACTCTTGCAGGTGCTAAACATGAAAAACAAAGCTATTGATTATTCACACACACACACACACACACACACACGCGCGCGCGCGCATTTATTCTTACACTTACTTAGCAGATAGTCTATCATGACCTAGCAAAGAAGAGGGAAGCTATTAATTCCAAAATCTTTCTATTTAAATTGCTTAATCATGACTATGTACTTATCTTCCAATCTGACCTCTCTTCTTGTCTGCAAGGCTACTTGATTCACATAATCAGATGTTTCTAAGAGGAAGGCCACTTTTGCAGGTGCTAAACATGAAAAACAAAGCTATTAATTATTCAATTTGTGGAGTTTTAAGCCTTTACATATTGTGGTAATTAATGAAGTGCTCGATAAAGTAGCATTTCTTGCTGCTTGTACTTCTAATTTCTCTTCATATTGAGAAAGTCTTTTTAAGAGGACTTGGTCTCAAAAAAATAGAACCTCTACATTGTGCTGATGTTACTTTTGCTTGTGTTGAAAATCTTCATGATTAATTAGTGCAACCGTTTACAAGATTTATCATTGATCCAATGCAATATGTAACCTTTCTCCTTCATATAAGTGTGTGATGTAAGGGGAGGGTAATGTCACCAAATCTAGTTTAAACTACTTTAAAAGTAATGAAAGTCATTTTGATCATTTAAATACATTTTAGAGTGATAAATGAAAATCTAAGGTTGGACAAGTGATTTTTTCTCTCTAGGGTAGAGAGAGAAAATACATGTATTTGGCCTATAATGGGCTACAGATTAAGTGATAATGTCAAGAGTAAGACTAAAGTATTAAAAGATCCATAAAACGTTCACAAGCCACTAAGATTTGTTCTATGGATGTTGGCTTCTTGAAATCTTTCCAACACTTTCAACACAACTTTGATTCATTAAACAAAGACAAATTAGCAAAACAATTGATTGAATACACAACACACACAGAGCAACATAGACAAGAATCAAAAACAAGATACCATAATGGGTACCAACCATCCCCCTCAATCAATATGATTGAGTCTTTGCCTTCCACCGCTTTAGTCATCTCATGGAGCATGAACTACAATAAGTTAAATATATGAAGGTAAGAGAGCATGAGCTATGAAATCAAGAGAGTGTATGTCATGATTAAAAAAGATAATTAGCATAAAAAAGAGCAAAAGTGTATCTTTTGCAACATTACCTCAATGGAGATTTTGATGTTGTCTTCAAAGGGGGGTAAAACACTAGGTTTTTTCATCAAGATGCTCTCGGAGCGAGCATCTTCCTCGCGAAGAGTCAAGAAGCTGATTCGTGCTGAAAAAGTGTGGTGCATGCGAAACGCAATTTCGGGATTCTCTTTCTCTCTTCATGCATGCACCCAAAAATAGAAGTGGTTGATTTTCACTTAAACTCTAAAAATAGTAGCTAAATGAGAGCTCTATTTACATTTCTTCTTTTGAATGGTTTTTTAGAATAAAATATAAGCAAAATTGATAAAATTTCTAAAATTAAAAATAGTGATAATTGTCCTCCTTGACAGTGAAGCGACTGCCCCCAATTGTGAAAATAAAAGTAGAAATAGTGATAACAATCCTCCCTGATAGGGAAGCAACTGCCCCTAGTTGTTAAAATTAAAAAAAACAAGGATCTTTAAAATTTGTGTGGAGATGAGGCAGATCTCCACACGATATATATTGGATCAAGTAAAGTACTCAAAGGAAATTTCCCATTGCTGACCATAATATCATGAAAGAGGAAATAAAAATGGTTAATGCAATCAACACATCCAAATATCTATGAAATTGAAAGAGATCTTTGTTAGCGTGCACTCTAACAAAGACAAGAAAAGAGCATGACAGCAGTGAAAATTGATCACCTTTTACACTATTCAAAGGGGAAAACCTCAATCAAGAATTGCTTTAAATGATGAACTGAATAGCCGTCAAAGGGTGAACCTCAAGTATCAAGTACCACTAGCTGGCAGTCAAAGGGTGAACCTCAACATCAAATTTCCATTGAATGAATTGTCAAAGGGAAACCTTGAGGTATGAATTACCATTCTGCCTGCCCCTTCTTGGGGCCACATCACTTCTAGAGGTAATGGGGTTGTCACTTTCATACCTCTCCTTTGAAAGTTCTCAATGCACTTCTCCTTCTCAAACAATTTTTCTTGGAGGTCCTTTTAGCATCTCCTCTTCATTATCCAAAGATATTCCTCTTTTGGAGGTCTCATTAATGTAGGCATATCTAAATTTTGAAATGATGGCCTACAATAGGCTGACCAAAAAAAATTCCAATTTTCATATGAGTTTTATTGCGAGTATGATGACCTAGTATGATGACCTAGTCTTGTTCCACAAGTTCGACTATGTTGCCTATGAAGTTTGGAGTCTATTGGTGGAGATGATTTTCTCAAGGATTTGCATGTAGTTATGTGAGATATCTAAAGAAGAGGGTCAAACAATCTGGTGGATTGAGTACACATCAAGTGTTGTAGTGTAATGTAATGTGATTAAACAAGAGCATGACAACCTCTTGGCGTGCCTCCTATTAAACCCAAAATGGGAGCATTTTTATAATTTCAGTTCAGTGTTTGTAGTTTTTTAGTAAGTAGTCAGGATTTGTAGTGTGAAAGAGACAAAACCTCTTCATTTTAGAAAACAGGTTATTCCCTGATGATTGTATTGTTTTGAACATGTAGAATGAAGAAGAAGAAGAAGATTGGCGCCTTGTGTAATGTCAAATTCCTCTTTCTCGCGTATTCAATTTTCAGTTTGGACTCAGTCACTTGACAGATTCCTTATTCCTGTGTATGTATTGAATGTTGTTTGTTAAGGGATTCTGTGAATGAATCTTGTGTAAGAGGTTACTTATTGTCTTTCTTGGGTGTTGGGATGAGAGGCGATAACACTTGGCGATCCTATGATGTGGTATCATGCTCTTGAGCATGATTAGGAGTGAACCTAGAAGAGTTTTTGTGCAGTTTTTGTGCGTTTAATTGCAATTCAGTGCAGACAATTGTAGTTTACTATTGTAGGCAGTTTTTAATTTCTGTTATACCAGTACACATCTTTATGCAATCTTTTGAAAGTTATTTTAGTATGCCTTTATTATTGTTCGCTATTGCTTTGATATTTATTTATGGTGGCAAAGAAGAAAAAGAAGAAGAAGAAGTACTCTCTTTGTCAAAAACATGGGCACTATGCAAAGCGATGTCCTTACATGTGTATTCCTTGTCAAAAAGAGGAGCTTTGTGTAATGTACTGCATGCCAAAGTTATGCTACAAAGTTTTCAGGATGCATCATGTCATCAGGACATGTGCGATGCTCAAGAGGATCTAGATTGGTTTTTTGATGTTCTTGATGATGCACACAAGTGGCATAATAGTCGGGTCGGTAAGAAGAGGAAGTCATGCTCTACGGCTCGACAAATATCAAGGTTGCAAGAAGTGTGTGAATGTATTTCAGAGCAGTATGAAGATGAGTTTGATTATTACCTTAGTGATGATGATTCTCAATGGTGTTTTCAACAACCTGTTACTGTGAAAACAACTCAAGTTGTCAATTTTTAGTTACCAACACCTTTTAGGGCGTTAATTTTATTTGTGAGTTAATCAATTCGTGTTTTTTTGGCTAAAGGTGATGCTTTTTTGAGTTTATAGAAGTATGGATTTCACTCATATGTATGCTCTCTAAGGTGGCGTTGTGGTATGTAAAATAAGTACCGAGGGAAGGAGAGAGAATAAGGATTAGACGGAGAGAGAAAAACATACTTGTGAAATAGAGATAGGATCGGGGTGTGAGAGTACCGACAACGAGAGAGAGAGAGAGAGAGAGAGAGAGAGAGAGAGAGAGAGAGAGAGAGAGTAACATTTAATGGCCTAATAACTTATGTGTAGCGGAAATTAGCATGAACATAGTGGGCATTTCATTAGAATAGATTCCTAATGAGAATTACAAGAGTGCTTGGGTGGAGAGAGCAACAAAAATCATAACACCTAGTTAGATAGCATCGACAATACTTTCAAAAGAGAGAGAAATTAAGCTATTGACAACAGTTGAGGACCGGATTTTCATGGAGCTGGTCCCCCCTCCAAAAGGCTTTGTATTATGGTTTCTCCCATCAAGAGAGACATTGTACAATACAATTCTTTGTGTTCCTTCAAGACTAGCTAGTGCAATGAAGATGGAAACTTCATGCACTAAGCAAAACACTTAACAAACACAACTTGAATTATCCCCGTTCTCAGACCCAAGACCTCACACACCTTCGAAGATGGTGAGATCTAGCAGGGTATGAGAGTAGATTGAGAGGAAGAAGGAGTATCTTACGAGAAAGATGTACATCTCCTCACATAATCACTCATATGTAGCATAGCTTAGCTTAGTAATTAGCTTGGTAGAGGATATGAGCATGCATTGAAGCTTGGCTCTTGGTTGGATTTGCATCCACATGCCAAGAGAGTGTTGATGTAGGCTTCTATCTCACAAGCTTGGAGTAGGTGATGAGTTCTCCATTAAAGCTTGGGAAGAGATAGTCTTCTCTTTCTTCACACATGAGCTTGTGTGAGTGTGTGTGTGATAATGCCTTGCCAAAAATCAGCCCCCTCTCTCTCTTGGGCGAGCCCTCTTGCTAATTGCTCTTGCTGAAGCCTCATTGGCCCTCCCCAAGTCAAGCCAATTACAATTAAGCAGCATAAGTGATAGCCTTCTGACATGTGTCCCCCTTTCCCCTTTTGTGAGAGCTTTAGGTAATTAAATAATTAAACTAAACTCTCATTGGACCCCTTTGCCTCCTGGCCAATAGGAATCAGGCAAGCCATGGGGCTCCTGAATGCTCATTGGACCCCTTGGAGACTGCCCAATAGTCTTCTACGAGACTTAATTCTTATTGGTTTCTTTTATTAAATGTTTTTAAATTAATTAAACTAGATTTACTCTAGCTTAATTCTCATTGGTCCACTTCAAGGGTCATCCAATAGAAATTGGGCACACCTTGTGGGCATCTGGCGTAGGGAGCTGACATGTGTCCCTCATTCCCTTTGTGTAAAGGGAGCCTCTGTGTGTGTGTGTGTGTGGCTTTCTCTCTCATCCCCTACCTTTAGGGCTCGCCCCCTCCCATGTAGGGATGTGCATTGACTTTTAGGGCACACACAAAGCATCCAATTTTCCCTGGGGTTGACCTTTGGACACAACCTTTGAATTTTGGAACCTTAGCATTTTGGAAGTCTTAATGGGCTGAACCTTAGGGTCTTTTTAGCCCATTGTTGCACATGGCTCTTTTGCAGATGGCCCCCCCTTTGGATCCCTACTGTGGCCGGTCTGCTAGCTTAACCAATATTCTAGCTTTTTTCTCCCCTGGCCTTCCCCACATTAAATGATCAGTTTGATATGAGAAAATCATTTAGGAGAATTAGATATTGATTATTATGACATTACCTCTCTCTTGAAATCATAGTCGTCCTCGACTATGGTGTAGAGAAGATAAAGCATGTTCATGAGTCCTTTTCTTAGCGGGTAGAGGATCCCTATGTTACCCTACGACATCATTCCACAATAGATGACTAGTCCATTTGGCGCTTGAGAGCCTGAGGCTGCCGCAAGCATGTCTGCACATTAGTCCTATCAGTCTTCCATAGTAGAGTGACAAGCTCTACTTGGTGTTTGGGAGACGTCGTCTCCGCAAACTTGATCTAAGCATGTATACTACTTCATTTTTGTGCACAAATAAAGAAAAAGAGAGTGTTATAAGACAAAAATTTTGTTCATTTTTAACATTTTGTACATTTGCTTACTCTTGGGAAGCATTGTAAGCATTGACAAGGTTTAGGTTATCCTTTAATTGTATGCCTTGCATCCATCTAGCATCTTCAAAAGGATAATTCTTAAACTTAATAAGATATCTTCGGATAGTCTTACCGCCTCTTAGTACCTTGTCTTCATGTCGGAGAATGGACTCGGGCTGCGGCACCTCTTCTTGGTCCTCGATCTCCGGTGGGTCTTCAATAGTTGGTTCTTGAGGTGGCTCTCCTTTGTAAGGCTTTAATAGGCTCACATGAAAAGCATTGTGTATGAGCCAATGATTGGGCAACTTGAGTTGATAGGCCATCTCATTGATTGGCCTAAGAATCTGAAAGGGACCATAGTACCTTTTTGCTATTATAGCATAGTACTTTTGGTGACCCGTAGGATTTTTGCCCATTGTGTGCCTTAATCGAGCCTTGGGAAACTTTAACAAGACCCAATCGTTTTCTTTAAAGGCTTGGGCTCTTCTGTGCTTGTCAGCAGCCGCATTTTGCCTTTGTTGTGAGATAGAGATAGCATCCTTAATCTTTTGAAAAGATTCTTGTAGGTCTTGGCTATACTCATCTGCAGCAAAGATCTTCCCATGTACCTTAAGTAGCAAGGGACTTTTTGATCTTCCCTCAAATACCTCGAAAGGTGCTTTTCCCGTGGAAGTATTTACAGTGTTATTGTAAGCATACTCCATTAAGGGTAAGTACTTCTCCCATTGGGATCTTTGATCTACTTCCGTTACATAGGCTTTTAGTAGATCGAGAATGGTTAGGTTAGCTATTTCACTTTGGCCATCAGTTTGTGGATGATAGGCCGAAGAGAAGTTTAGCCTTGTTCCTAAATTCTCAAAGAGACACTTCCAGAAATTACTGGTCATTCTAGGATCTCTATCCGACACTATGGACATGGGCAAGCCATGGTACTCGAAAATTTGTGAAATAAAGAGGGTTTCCATTTGATGGGCTTTGATAGTCTTTTTGACAGGTATAAAATGAGCTTCTTTGCTAAACCTGTCTACTATCGTCCATATTCCCGTATTCCCATGGATAGACTTAGGCAATCCAAAGATAAAATCCATGGATATGCTCTCCCATGGTGAATTAGGGATTGGCAAGGGTTGAAGCAATCCAAGTTGCTTCCCTCTATCAAATTTTGTCTTTTGGCATACCACACATTTGGAAACATACTCTTGTATGTTCACTTTCATGGTAGGCCAATAGAAATATGTTTCAATTCCCTTTAAGGTAGATTGAATCCCTCTATGCCCCGCATAAGGTGGAGCATGAGATTCATACATTACTTTCTCACGTAGTGAGTTAGTAACGCATAGTCTATTGCCATAGAGAAGATAACCATCTTGTAAAGTAAATGGTTCTTCTTTCTTCCCTAATGCAAGGGCTGAAATCACATCTCTAAAATCGGGATCAATAGCATACTCATCTATCATTGAAGATAGATCATTGTGAGTTGCTATGGAAACCGCATTCACTCTCGGCCGTCTTGAGAGTGCATCAGCTACTTGATTATGCTTGCCAGCAATGTGAGCAATATGAAAATGAAATTGCGAAAGGAAATTTGCCCACCTCATTTGTTTGTCGGAGAGCTTGGTCTGCGTCATGAAGTACTTAAGACTTTGGTGATCCGTTCGCAGAATGAAAGGAGTCCCCAATAAATAGTGCTTCCATGAATCTAAGGCATGTAGAACTGTAAGGAGTTCCTTTTCGTATATGCCTAGAGCTTGCTCAACAGGGTCGAGCCTTCGACTCTCATAGCCTATGGCGTGCCCTTCTTGGAGCAAAACAGCTCCAAGGCAATCACCACAAGCATCGCATTGGACCTCAAATGGTTTTGAGAGATCCGGTAGTGTAAGCACAGGTTGAGAGATAAGCTTTTCTTTAAGCTTTTCGAAAGCATTGTTCTCCTTAGCAGACCATGTATACCTAACGCTTTTCTTTGTTAGGTCATGTAATGGTCCCGCAATTTGTGAGAACTTTTCTATGAAGCGTCTATAGTATGCACACATACCTATGAAGCTTCTTAGTTCATGAAGATTCCTTGGTTTAGGCCATCCTTTTATTACCTCTAACTTGGATGGATCCATTTGGATGCCATCTTGAGAGATAATGTGACCTAAATACTGAATCTCTTGCAAGAAAAATTCACTTTTCTTTCGATTAACATAAAGTTTATTCTCTCTTAAAACTTGAAATATTACCTGGAGGTGTTGCTTGTGTTCCTCCAATGAATTAGAGTAGATGATAATATCATCAAAGAACACTCCAGTGAAGGTTCGATGAGGCCTGAACAGCTTCTCCATCAAGCGGTTGAATGTGGCTGGTGCATTGGTCAAGCCAAAAGGCATGACAATGTATTCGTAAAGACCAAATGTAGTACGAAATGCGGTCTTTACAATGTCTGGATCAACTATCCTTATTTGATGATAGCCACTTTTCAGGTCAACCCTACTGAAGTAGGTCGATCCTTGCAGCTTATCAAATAGGTCTTCTACCCGTGGAACGGGAAACCTATTCTTGATAGTGATCCTATTTAGTGCTCTATAGTCAACACACATACGATATGTGCCGTCTTTCTTTTGCACTAATAGCACAGGTGAGCAAAATGGAGATGAGCTTGGCCTAACCATACCCTTCTCAACTAACTCGTGCACTTGCCGCATAATCTCCTCTTGTTGAGCTTGAGAAACTCTATAAGGAGGTTTATTAGGCGGTGAAGTTCCTGGAAGAAGTTCAATTGCATGGTCATCATTACCTCGTTTAGGAGGTAGCTCACAAGGGATGTCGTCAATAAAAACATCTTGAAACCCCTTGAGAAAATTGGATAACTCTAAATCCTTTTGGTTGCTTTTATTTTCTTTTGCTAAAGCATTAGGTTCATTTTGAGAGTCTTTAACAAAAATCATGTACACGGAAATAGAGCTCTTTATTGACTTGTTGAAAGCTGGTGTATGTACAATGGGGATGGTGTTACACATTTCCTTAGCATCTATATACATGTCTTTTTCCCTGAACTCAAAGGAGATTCTCCTTTCAGGAAATTTAACATCGGCAACCAGGCGGTCAAACCATGGTGCCCCTAGGATTACATCCTCATGCTTGAGAGGAGAGATAAAGAAGTCCTCTTTGTCCACATAGCCTTGGACATGAAGCCTCAATTTCCCGATTAAGGGAGTGATTGAAGCTTCTTGCCCCTTGAAGCCACTGTCTGCGGGTAGGACATCTCCCATCTCGTAGGATTGTATTCCTAGCTTGGTGGCCAACTCTATAGATATAAAATTGTGAGTAGAACCAGGGTCAAAGAGAATAAAAGCATCATGTTCTCTTACCTTTCCCCAAGCATGGCATAGAGGAGATCCTTTGTGGTGAGTTTGGTGAGTCTCCTCCTCTTGGATTTCAACCAAGGAAGCTCTAGGAGGATCTTGGCGGTTGTTCTTTTGGGGACAAGCGCGGTACGCATGCCCTTGTTCGCCGCACTTGAAACATCGGTTATCCTTACGATAACGCTCAAGCTCTTCAGGAGAGAGTTTATTCTTACCTTTGTAAACTCCCTTCTCTTTAGCTTTGTTGGAGTTGCCCTTAGGAGACTTTTGGACATTGTCCTTCCCCTTAGGCTTATTGGAACCCTTGTTTTCCGGGGGCTTATTATTTCTTTTTGCCCCCGTTTGGAAATTGATTCGAGAGGCAACCATAGTGTGGTGTATTACTGCCGATGTAGTACGTGGTCTTTGGGAGTTGACATACTCCGCCATTTCTTCAGTTAAGCCCGCACAAAATTCATGCTTTTGCTCTGCATAATCCAACTTTTTGAAGACAGTGGCTTTGAGTTGTAGGTCCCAAAACTTGTCTACATATTTGTGGATAGATTCATTGGGATAGAGCTTTAAGCTTCGCCATTCGGTGAGTACTTTGTCTTTGGCATCGGTGGGAGTGTGTGTGCATGTGTGCGTGCACATTTTCTTTTCACGTGTGTGTGTGTGTGTGTGTGCATGCACGCGTGCCTGCATGAGATATTTAGTGTGATTATCCCTCTCAAATTTAGAGTTTGCCTGTTCTTATGCGTGTGAAAAGGTTCCAAAGCCGGGTCCACAAATAATGTTTCCCGAGCCCTAAGAGAGGCAGCTAGTGGTGGTTACTCATTGCACTATTAGATGCTTATAATATTCATAGGGGAATAATAATCATAGTGACAAATCATGCATATTTTATTGCACGCTCCACTTTAAAAGTTAGTGGTGGACTTGTAGATGATTAGAATATTCATAGGGGCATAATAGTCATATTGACAAATCATGCATATATTATTGCATGCTCCACTTTAGCAGTTAGCATATGCTTTTTGAGAAGTGGGACCCCTCATGTCATGAACACATGCCACTCTTCCATCACTATCAAATTCGTTTTGAGACCATGCTACTTTAGCCTATATAAATGTTACGAGGCAGGCAGCATATGCAACACAAGTGACTCGGAGGTGCCAATCAAGAGAGATTTTTTTATTTTCCCTGTACTCATACAATGCCTGTAGGATATGCAACTACTGGTAATGAGGTAGTTGGTAAAATCCATGAAGAGCTTCACAAACTCCCCCCCAACGCACCCCTTGAAGAAAAGAAGATGTTTACGCAGAGAGAGCGTGACACAAACAAGGCAATCCGGATGTTCAACCACCTTAATCGCGCTCGCAACACCGGAGACCACGAACTCAATGAAGGCTTTGAGACAATGCAAGAAGCTCTTGGCAAGTGGGAGACATGGGGGTACATAGATAGCTCTTGGAGGGCTGCTTTGCAGGTGGAGATTGACCATTTGCTTGTCTGCAAACGCACAATCAACCTGGTCGACATCTCTGGCTCTAATGTGGTAGAAGATTGAAGCAAGATTTAAATAATTATGCACTAATTAATATATTCAAAT
Organism: Adiantum capillus-veneris; assembly: GCF_014529385.1. Taxonomy (NCBI): domain Eukaryota; kingdom Viridiplantae; phylum Streptophyta; class Polypodiopsida; order Polypodiales; family Pteridaceae; genus Adiantum; species Adiantum capillus-veneris. The sequence continues at coordinate 138,032,825 of NC_140941.1, forward strand.
AAATATGCACTAGCACATGGTAAATTGTACAAGTGTGATGCAAGTTGTACTGTGTGTGTGTGTGTGTGTGTGTGTGTGTCTCCAGGTTTGATTCCCTACCTAATCATGTAAACAACTTATTTTAAATATATGATGCTTATTTTAACTATATGATGGTGTTCCACTCTTCTGTGCCTTGGTGAGAATTATTCATATGTCAAGGTTTGGGACCGTCCCCTCTCTTTGTCTGACTTAATATTTATGAAGTAGCTGTGAGACTTTTAATCGGCATGGTCTACTAACACATCTTCAAGATCTGTCATAGCTTAGGGTATTGTTGATATATTCTAGCTAAAATGAACCGCTAAATGTAACTACAAGCTGTTTGAAAGCCACAACGTAAAGCAAATCTATGTGAGGTTTTTATATAATTCAAGTAAAAGATGTGCATGTCTTTAGTATTTACCCTACTTGTAGTAGAATGTTGGTTCCTTTCCATATAGGTGTTGTTGCAAACAAGGATGAATGCCTAATAAGCCAATTTGAAAGTAGGAATCTTAAAAATATTGATGGTTGTACTTGTTTGGGCAAAGACCTCAAAGTAATGATACACGCATAGACTCTTGCATGTAAAATAGTAATTAAAAATACTTTACTGATTTGAAGAACTGCTTACGTACATAAACACACACATATAAATAAATATATATTTTATATAAACAAGTACTTAAAAACACTTTACCGAGTTAAAGAACTACTTACATACATAAACACACATATAAATAAATAAATATTTATATATGAATATATATATATATATATATATATATATATATATATATATATATATATATATATATATATATTATATAACCGACAGTGTAAAGAAATAGTGATAAGCAATCAAAATTTCTGCAGCATAACAACGTGAAAATTTTTTTAAAAACCCATTCCATACTTGCTTCTGTGAAAGCTTGCCTAACTTTCATTAAGCTTTGTATACATGAAACCACAAAAAGCATGATTATATTCACAAGCAATCAAAATTTCGGCAGCATAACGGCGTGAAAATTCAAACAAAAAAAAATCCCCATTCCATACTCGCTTCCGTAAAAGCCTACCTAACTTTTGTGTATACATGAAACCATGATTATGTTTCCAAACATGAACAAAAAGCATGATTATATTCACAAACAATCAAAATTTCGGCAGCATAACGGCGTGAAAATTCAAACAAAAAAATCCCCATTCCATACTTGCTTCCATGCAGCAGCCCAATGCTCACGAGAAGAAGAAATTACAAACACAAAAAAACATGTTTTGGTATATTACTTTGGTAAATCCAAAGCTCTCAACGAACTTCTATCTAGCATAATAAATATGAAATCATGGCTAAATTAATAAGGACGATCAACACCAACAACATGTCTTCAATAATACCAAAAAAGTGGCACCCAAACACCATGGTCACACGTCGTCCCATACAAATCACAAACTAGAAAACACCATAGATAATACCAATGTTGATGTCAATCAAGGGCAGTGTGATCCGGGCTCATATTGTTGCCAGCCAGTCTCCTCATCGCTATCTGCATCAACTGCTGGAATAGCACGTGCACATGGATCCTTGAAGCATGAAGATGTTGCTGGAAGACCTCTAGATCACTATCTATGCATAGACAGTGTCTAGACAACTCAGCACAAACATGGCCCAAGCCACCACATCCAGAAAACACATCAACAATGTAGGTGTGCTCCACAGTAAATGTCCGCGCAAGCCAGCTAGAAAAAGAAAAAAACATGCACATTTTTATTTTATGTATCATAGTCTAATAATGCATAGTAAGAAGCATATATTCTTACTGAAAGAAGTCAAGGCTACGCTCAGCAACACCTCTAAGAGCGCATCCTCCAATGTACTCTCCGTCGACACGCTCCACTAGTATTCCAGACTTGGCATCGAAAGAGTTGTTGTCCACGCTCTCTCCATCTCATCGATCGTAGATAGGACGTTGACCCTTATGATAAAACAATCCTAACAATAGTGTTTCCACCTACAAAGTACAATTAGAATGTGATCTAATTGAAGAAAACTACGAGCATGCTTTTCAATCAACAAATAAATTACTTACTCTCTCAATCTCAATGGTCTTTCTTTTGCACATAACCATCGGGGATCAAAATAAGGATGGTATGCATCATTTTGAATCCCATGTCAATGGCATGGCTAGACACAATGCCAAAGTGATCAGTGGAGCTTAAGGTGATGTACCACCCATTGTCTGACACATACTTAGAAGCTATTATGGTCACTTTCTTACTTAATTTTCGAGAGAATTGATTCCATGGAGGGACTTGCATATTATGCATTGTTAATTTAATTAAAGTTCCAAAACTATCATAGACTGCCCATTGTGGTTTTGAAGAATGCATACCTCCTTCTCCGAAAATTTTTCAACTTTAAAATTTGGTTGGAAAATCCACAAACAAAAGAGAGGCCACTTCACTGCTCTTCTCCCCATCAACATGGGCTGAATGAAGAAAGTACAAGATCATGCATGAGTCCTGCATACGATCAAATACATGTCAAATACATGTATTTCAAACATTCACATTTTCTCATCATCGAGAGAAATTTTGTAAACATCTAGCATGTTGGCAATAACGGTCACATCATAATCTATGGAAGGCACTGCATAATCAGAAAATAAAATATTACATCAAGAATTGTTGAGTAGACAAAAAGTGACAGCTAGATATCTATCTTTACAAGCAAGTTTACCTGTGGAGCTTTCAGCACCTTTTTGTTCTTTTTGGGAGACTTCTTAGACTTCTTGGATTTTACAAAATCCAATCGCTTCTTTATAGAGGAGATTGTACTATTGTTTACTCTTTTCGAAGAGGTGGCTTTCTTGGAAGCTGAGCCAATCTCCTCAATATCATTTTCATTTCTTTCAAGAACGTGCTCTAAAGAAAACAAAAATATGTTTCTCACAAACATAGTCTAAATAGTATGAGAACTTTAACAATTTTGTAGTTTTTATAAATGCCAAAAATAACATTTATATAAGTTCCTTTCATCACGTGGGTAGGTGCCTCGAGTGTAATCTAGCCACCAAGGGCAATACTCAATTTCCCAAGCAATCAAACCACAATCTCTCATCCATAGTGGATACATACACTCCTCACAAGAGAGGTCCCTCCAACTTTGAACAACAACTGGCAACTTCTCCAACAAAGTTTGATCGTAAAGCTGATTTAGCCATCTACATAAAATGTAGTTAACTTTATTTGAGCTCCTTTACCAAGTGACTTATTTATTATACAAACTCTAAGTACAAAGTAGAATAACAACCATAAATATATCAATTGTATCACCTGATAACACTCTCCTAGAAGATTCCATAAGCTCTGGAATTTTTTCATCCGACTCTTTTGTGTTGATCTTACTCCAAAGCTCCACAAAATCTTTATCAATGTGCTCCCTCAATCGGTGATGGAACCATGCTTCAAAGCCCTCTGGCATTTCTTCAATCATTTTCCCTTTGATCCTCAAGCATTGCTTCAAGATACTTCCCCAATACCACTCTTTACGCAAGTACATTCTAAATTTCATTGCACTAATATAACGCTCAGAAGTAACATCATCTACACGGGAATGCATCAAAGAGTGCAATATTTCCTTTTTCCTATAGAGCAAACAATAAACAAACCATAAATGCATTGATTCATTTGATATTTCATGTGTATTTTTTATCCAAAGATTATTACCTCTCCGGTGATATTTTAGAAGTTGCCAAAGAGTGGACCTTGTCTCTTGTAAGGCCCACTTGATCCTTTTCTCTTATCCAATTGAAGTTAAATAACAAAGAGAAGAACCCATGGCCATTGGTGGGGTTGGCAATGGCCAACATCTATGTTGCATTAGCACGAAATCAAGTCAAATTAATTTTTCAATCCAATAAATCAAATTCAAATGGCATGTCAACTTACAATTTTATAGAAATTCAAACATGAATGGTGAGAAGAGAAAGTGTTTACCTTATAAGCTCTTTCTTTGAATATTTTTTTTACTCTTCCTCGAGCAACCATTTCCTTTTCTGACAGTGAAATCGAGGGATCATTGATCTCTTGCATCTCTTTGATAAGAGACAAGTCAAAGTCTTCCCTTTGTAGAGCAAGTAAAAAAAAAGAAGTAAGATTTTACAAAATTATGCCAAGCTTTAGAAATTACATAAAAAGTGTACTTTAAGGCAAACAAATATACCTTCCATATGAGCATTTCCAATAAAAGAGCAGGAGTGTTGTACCAACTCCCTTTAGATGCCTTCTTCTCGCAAGCAAGCTCTATCTCTATCCATCGAACCCAATCTTGGGGAAAGTCTTTCATTAAAGAATCTTTGCTTGCCACAGCCAGTTTTTGGAACAAGAAGATCTCCGGTCCAAAATTTGTGCTCACAGTGGTTCTACCAATCCTAAACCACAACCTTAAATTTAATGGCAATAGAATGACATCAAGAAAGTAATAGCAATATCTTTAAAAACAACAAATGAGCCTACTCATTTTGAGAGCGCAAAGCTAGCATAAGCTCCCCCTCTGCACTTCTATCAACATAGACAAATTGACACTTGACAGAACAATGTCTCCACTTTATCATTGAAAATTCTACAACAACAAAAAGGAAAATTAAAAAGCATAAAGTAATACAAGACAACTTTACATTAAACAAGAAAACAAATCACTTACGTGTTTTTATTAAGCGCATCCAAGTTTTCAAACGGTAATTGCCATCCCAAACAATATTTTTTTTTCCCCTTAAGTCTTCCCACTCAAGGGGAAGGGAATTATCAAAATCATCGCTTATGTCTCGCCAAATAGGCCCCCATTCATCTTTGTCTAAGTCGGAAACATAATGTTGATCATGGCATGTCTTCTTAAATGACACAAGAAATGGAGCTCCAAGCACACTGTATCGAGACATCTCAAACCTTTTGACCAAGCCCTCAGTGCCTGGACCTGTTGGGGTATAAAGCCCAATGTGGTCGCCCAGGTAAGTGGGCGGGCCGCCAGGTATGTACACATATTCTTTTGTAAAAACCTAATAAGAACTCACTATGCTCTACACATTACAGTAGAGCAAGTTCACCATATCGTCGTGCTCTTCTTCTCGCACTCTCTCTCGCGTCGCACTTCCGCTCGTACTCCTTCAATTGGTATCAAAGCTCAGATCGAGGCTTGGGGCAGCACTGTAGGAGGCTAGAGTCACCAACTCAGATTGGAGTGAAATTCAACAGGCGAAGACACGGCCCCAAATCTCGTGGGTAAGCCAGAAGGGCTCAGTGTTGTCAGAATTTCATTCTGAGGTCATCTCGGCCACCGTTTGGCTTCGACAAAGGTCTGCGCGGGCCATTTTCGACTACGTGGTCTCGACGGCTGCAGATCCGACTCTGCAAATTTGGGGTTTTCGGCCTACGACTGCAGGTGCTGAGGATATCGACACTCCCAGGGTGTTTATTTGTGGCTGTCTACACATCGAAGGACGGCTCACAGTTCTTGGAGACGTGTCACATACGACACGGGCGCATCTACACACAGACTGTAGGCGACATCCACTAGTTCATCAGGTAGCTTGTGTTTGCTGCTTGATATTCCAGATTTCATCCTGACTTTGCAGGTACTTCCACATGGGATGTATTGTCAGAGATGATGTATGTCTGTTGAGGGTTTGCTGGCTATGAGTCACGCAGCAAACAACCGCCACAGCGGTTACAGCATACAGTGGGAAATTTGTGGATGTATGACTTTGTGGGAAGTCTATGTACTGTCAGATTTACTGCAGCCTTTGTTGAGGGTCGAGTGAGGTTTTATTGAGCTGGGGGATTCTCGAATGTTGAGATCCTTTCGGTGATACAGGTCTTGGAGCGATCCCTCGAGCACCCTTAGATAGGCGGCTAGGATGTATTGACTGTGAGTTAGACAATTGGGATTGCATCTTTGCTTTACTGCCGTTGAGGCATTGTCGCAGTCTATGCTTATAGGACAGTGACAGGACAGTGAGAGACAGTACAGGTGCAGGACAGGTTTACCCGCAGCTTACAGTGTCAGAGAGACAGTGTTTTTTGAGCTGTTTTTTGGTCTGTTTTTAGTGCACCAGAGCCATTTTACAAAGGAGACTCTGCCAGAATTTCTGCAGAATCTGAAGCTTTCTTGGTTCATTTGACAGGTTAATATTGGTTCAGAGGTCAGTTTACAGGGGAAACTCTGCCGAATTTTTCCCAAAAAAGTAAACTACTGTGAAGCGTAGCTATGGCTGGATCACAGGACACTGCTCTTTACAATATCAAGAAGTTGGATGGAACCAATTTCCCATTGTGGAAGAAGCAGATTTGGCACGTGTTGGTACAAAAGAAGCAGATAAAACCTATAAATCTCAAGGGGATAAAACCAGAAGATATGGACGAAGATGAATGGAGCGAAATGGATGAATTGGCACTTTCTACCATTATGCTGACTTTGGCAGAAAGCGTTTACTTCAATTTAGCAGACGAGATGTCGGCTTATCAAGCATGGTTAAAGCTGAGTGATCTTTATGAGAAGCAGAGTGCAGCTTCACAGGTATACTGGCTTAAGAAGCTTGTTGACTTGAAGATGAAAGAAGGGACACCTATGTCCAATCATCTGAATGAATTCAACACAATCTATAGTCAGTTGTCAGCTCAAGGTGTCAAGTTTGATGAACCTGTTAGAGCTATGTTCCTGTTGATCACATTGCCGGAAAGTTGGGACACTTTTCGCACAGCTTTGAGTAATTCTGCACCTCCATATGGTTTGAACATAGCCGGTGTAGAAGGAAGTCTGCTTACTGAAGAAACCAATAGAAAGACAATGGACAAAGGCAAAGGAACAGCCTTAGTTGTCAGGGGAAGGACCAAAGAAAAGTACAAAGGTGGAAAGAGAAATCAGTCTCGTGGCAAGTCCCGCAGTGCTAAAGGCAAGAGTGACATAGAATGCTACCATTGTGTCAAGAAGGGTCACATGAAAAGAGACTGCAGAGAATGGAAAGCAGAAAAAGGCAAAGAGAAAGCTGAAGACCATGGTGAGAAGAACAAGTCCTCAGTGAAGATTCAAGAAATAAATGTGACAAACATTGTTGAAGAGGATGACAGTCTAGTGTCAGAAGACATCTACTTCTTGAAGAATACAATGGACTCAGCTCTTCTTACAGCATCTGATGGAAATGCACTGAGTGACTGGATTATAGACTCAGGGGCATCACTTCATGTGTCTCCAAACAAGGAGTGGTTTACCTCTTATGTGACCACTAAAGATCATGTTCGGCTAGGCAATGGGCAGACAAGTGAGATCTTAGGTGTTGGAGATGTTCAATTGAAGTTTCAGAATGGCTCTTCTTTCACGCTGAAGAATGTGAGACATGTTCCTGCAATTACAAAGAGCTTGATCAGCACAGGTTTACTTGATGATGCTGGCTACGTCACCACTTTTGGACAGAACATGTGGAAGATATCCAAGGGTTCTATGATAGTAGCACATGGAGTAAAGTCTGGAGGACTTTACATGATTTATGTATCAAATGTCTCTAAAAATGTAATCAATGTAACCGAGCAGCCGAACGTTTCTTTGTGGCATAGCCGGTTAGGACATATGTCCAAGAAGGGAATGGAAATCTTGTCTCGTTCTGGTTATTTTCCTGGCCTTTCATTTAATGATTTTGAATTCTGTGAAAATTGTCTGTATGGTAGGCAAACACAGCAGCCACATAAGCATAGAAGCAATAGAAGAGATACACAGTTAGCACTTGTTCATAGTGATTTGTGTGGACCTATGCCTAACCTATCTCTAGGGGGAGCTTCTTACTTTATGACATTTATAGATGATTACTCGAGGAAAGTATGGGTTTACTTTCTCAAGCACAAGGATGAAGCGTTTAGTGTTTTCAAAACGTTTGTGACACTTGTGGAGAATCAGAGTGGCAAGAAGCTTAAATGCTTACGCACTGACAATGGTGGAGAGTATGTTTCAAAGGCCTTTCAGGACTTTTGTGAGTCAAAAGGTATAAAACGTGAACTTACTGCTCCTTACAATCCTCCTCAAAATGGTGTTGCTGAGAGGATGAATAGGACCATACAAGAGAAGGTCAGAAGTATGTTGTCTAATGCACAGCTGCCAAATGGGTTTTGGGTTGAAGCTGTATCAACAGCTGTTCATCTTGTAAATAGATCTCCTGGCAAGGTTTTGCAGAAGGATTCAGTGCCAGAGATGGTATGGTCAGGCAAAATGCCCTCATACAAGCATCTCAGAGTCTTTGGCTGTGAGGCATATACTCACGTTCCAAAGGAATTTAGGAACAAACTTGAGCCAAAGAGTAGAAAGTGCATCTTTCTAGGCTATGGTAATTCTGGTGAGATGGGGTACAGACTTTGGGATCCCGAATCCAGAAAGGTTGTCCGCAGCAATGATGTTCACTTTAATGAATCCAAATATCATTCTAAACCAAAGAGGGTTGAGCAGATTAGAAGAGTTGTCTTCCAAGAAGATGGACCTGCACGTGCAAGACAAAATGTCAGGGCTCAAGAGGAGCAAGGACAAGATAGAGTGGAACCACAGGTTGTGGCTGAGCCTGAGCCACCTATTGTGCGTAGATCTAGACGTGTCACGCGACCTCCTGATAGGTTTGTTCCATCTATGAACTATGTCATGTTGACTGATTGCAATGAACCTTCATGTTACAAGGAAGCAGTGCAAATGAAGGACTCTGGGAATTGGCAATTGGCCATGCAGTCAGAGATGACAGCTCTGCATAAAAACAAGACATGGAAGCTAGTTAAATTACCACAGGGCAAAAAGGCTCTACTTTGTAAATGGGTTTACAGGTATAAGAGGACCGCTCATGATAGTCAGCCAAAGTACAAAGCAAGGCTTGTTGCCAAGGGCTTTAAGCAAGAACAAGGCATTGACTTTGATGAAGTCTTCTCTCCGGTGGTCAAGATGACTACATTGAGATGCTTTCTTGCATTGGTTGCCATATTAGATTTGGTGTTGCACCAAATGGATGTCAAGACAGCGTTCTTGCATGGTGATTTAGATGTGGAAATTTACATGCAGCAGCCAGATGGGTTTGTTGAGAAAGGCAAGGAAGATTGGGTATGCCAGTTGTTAAAGAGTCTTTATGGCTTAAAACAATCACCGAGGGCATGGTACCATAAATTCCACAAGTTTATGCTTTCTCAAGGCTACAAACGTAGTGAGTTCGATCACTGTCTATATACAAAGAAGGCTAAGGATGGTAGTTGGCTGATCCTTATTTTGTATGTGGATGACATGTTGATTGCTGGCAAGCACTTGGAAGAAATTTCAGCTTTGAAGTCAAAGATGGAAAAATCGTTTGACATGAAAGACATGGGTGAGGCAAGTCATATACTTGGTATGCGCATTGAGAGAGACAGATCAAAGAAGTTGATTTGGTTATCTCAAACAGAGTATATTGACAAGGTTTTGCAACGTTTCAATATGGAGAAGGGAAAGGCACTGAGTGTTCCATTGCCACCATATGTGAAACTTAGCAAACAAGATTGTCCTGTGTCTGAGGAAGAACAGTCTGAAATGGATAAGATTCCATATGCGTCTGCAGTGGGTAGTTTGATGTATGCAATGATTGCTACTCGCCCAGACATTGCATTTGCAATGGGAGTAGTAAGTCGATACATGTCAAACCCAGGCAAGAAACATTGGGAGGCAGTGAAAGGAATATTGAGATACCTGAAAGCTACAAAGAGTATGCGTATATGCTATGGGAGTCGGGAGCTAAGTGTAAAGGGTTTTACAGACTCAGATTATGCAGGTGACTTAGACAACCGAAGGTCTACGTCAGGGTATGTCTTTACATTGGCTGGTGGAGCAGTATCATGGCGTTCTAGATTACAAGATTGTGTTACTCAGTCTACTCCAGAGGCTGAATATGCTGCAGCATCAGAGGCATGCAAAGAATCAATTTGTCTTAATCGACTAGTAACAGATTTGGGAATCAAAGAAGAGATGCCTATGTTATATTGTGATAGTCAAAGTGCTATACAATTGGCTCGCAATCCAGTTTATCACTCAAAGACAAAGCATGTGGATGTGAAGTATCATTTCATCAGGGAAATGCTCGAGGATAAGCAACTTCAGCTTGTCAAAGTTCACACCACAGAAAATCCTGCTAATCTACTTACAAAAGGACTTCCCTCAGAGAGCTTTGCGCATTTTCGCAAGCAGTTAGGTGTAGGGTAGGACATCACTTCTCTACATTTCTTGTATATTAGCTTGTATAGTAGCTTCTCTCACACTTAAAGTACCACATTGGACTTTAAGTGGGAGGTTGTTGGGGTATAAAGCCCAATGTGGTCGCCCAGGTAAGTGGGCGGGCCGCCAGGTATGTACACATATTCTTTTGTAAAAACCTAATAAGAACTCACTATGCTCTACACATTACAGTAGAGCGAGTTCACCATATCGCCGTGCTCTTCTTCTCGCGCACTCTCTCGCGTCGCACTTCCGCTCGTACTCCTTCAGGACCCACCACTCTAATGGCTTCATTTTCCATCAATCTGCAGAGAGGAATGCGAGGAGGTCCCCCACCTCTCTTTACAATAAAACCCTCTACAATCTCCTCCAATATTTGACCATGAACATCCTTTCCAAACATTGTTGGATGATCAGCAAGTTTAGCAACAATTGTCGTTGCTTCCGACACGCTTTGGGCCACCAATTCACCTTGTGTAGCATGAATA